>NC_135134.1:10849610-11152640 GCF_051014445.1 Colletes latitarsis | reverse complement strand
GCCTGGGATTTGCCCACATCAGACTCATACTTCCGCATTCTTCAAATACTTGTGGAACAGATCCTGGGTTTTTTCTGGTTTCGATCACATAGTAATGTGGTACCACACTGAAACAGTCGATTAAACCTGGTTTCGATCAATATTTTAGAGGATAACGCATGTCAGGTCTATGTTAGGTCTGGGGTTTGCTCTCATCAGGCTCATACTGTCGCATATTACTCATACTTGATGGCCAGATCCTGGGCTTTTTCTGGTTTGGATCACGTAGCAATGTGGTACCACACTGAAACAGTCCAGTAAACGTGGTTTTGATCAATAATTTAGAAGATAACTCTTGTTATGTCTAGGCCAGGCCAGGGATTTGCCCACATCAGACTCATACTTCCGCATTCTTCAAATACTTGTGGAACAGATCCTGGGCTTTTTCTGGTTTCGATCACATAGTAATGTGGTACAACACTGAAACAGTCGATTAAACCTGGTTGCTATCAATATTTTAGAGGATAACGCATGTCAGGTCTATGTTAGGTCTGGGATTTGCTCTCATCAGGCTCATACTTTAGCATATTTCTCATACCTGTTGGCCAGATCCTGGGCTTTTACTGGTTTGGATCACGTAGTAATGTGGGACCACACTGAAACAGTCGATCAAACCTGGTCTCGATCAATATTTTAGAGGATAACGCATGTTAGGTCTGGGTTAGGTCAGGGATTTGCTCTCATCAGGCTCATACAATCGCATATTTCTCATACTTGATGGCCAGATCCTGGGCTTTTTCTGGTTTGGATCAAGTGGTAATGTGGTACCACACTGAAGCACTCCATTAAACCTGGTTTCGATGAATATTTTAGAGGATAACGCATGTTAGGTCTTGGTTCGGCCTTGGATTTGCCCTCATCAGGCTCACACGTTCGCATTCTTCACATACCTGGTGAACAGATCCTGGGCTTTTTCTGGTTTGGATCAAGTGGTAATGTGGTACCACACTGAAACAGACCATTAAACCCGGTTACGACCAATATTTTAGAGGATAACGCATGTTAGGTCTATGTCAGGTCTGGGATTTGCTCTCATCAGGCTCATACTTTCGCATATTTCTCATACTTAATGGCCAGATCCTGGCCTTTTTCTGGTTTGGATCACGTAGTAATGTGGGACCACACTGAAACAGTCGATCAAACCTGGTCTCGATCAATATTTTAGAGGATAACGCATGTTAGGTCTATGTTAGGTCTGGGATTTGCACTCATCCGGCTCATACTTTCGCATATATCTAATACTTGATGGCCGGATTCTTGGCCTTTTATGGTTTAGATCACGTAGTAATGCGGGACCACACTGAAACAGTCCATTAAACCTGGTTCCGATCAATATTTTTGAGGATAACGCATGTTATGGTCTCGGTTAGGTCTAGGATTTGCCCATCATCAGGCTCGTGATTTCGCATATTTCTCATACTTGTTGGCCAGATTCTGGGCTTTCACTGCTTTGGATCACGTAGCAATGTGGTGCCACACTGAAACAGTCCAGTAAACCTGGTTTTGATCAATAATTTAGAAGATAACTCTTGTTAGGTCTGTGTTAGTTCTGGGATTTGCCCTCTTCAGTCTCATACCTTCGCATTCTTCACATCCTTGTTGGCCAGATCCTGGGTTTTGTCTGGTTTGGATCACATAGTAATGTGGTACCACACTGAAACAGTCGACTAAACCCGGTCACGATCAATATTTTAGAGGATAACGCATGTTAGGTCTAGGTTAGGGCTGGGATTTGGTCTCATCAGGCTCATACATTCGCATAGTTCTCATACTTGATGGCCAGATCCTGGGCTTTTTCTGGTTTGGATCACGTAGTAATGTGGTACCACACTGAAACAGTCGACTAATCCTGGTCTCGGCCAATATTTTAGAGGATAACGCATGTTAGGTCTAGGTTAGGTCTGGGATTTGCACTCATCAGGCTCATACTTTCGCATATTTCTCATACTTGTTGGCCAGATTCTGGGCTTTTTTTGGCTTGGATCACGTAGTAATGTGGTACCACACTGAAACAGTCGATTAAACCTGGTCTCGATCAATATTTTAGAGGATAACGCATGTTAGGTCTGGGTTAGGTCAGGGATTTGCCCTCTTCAGTCTCATACTTTCGCATTCTTCACATCCTTGTTGGCCAGATCCTGGGTTTTGTCTGGTTTGGATCACATAGTAATGTGGTACCACACTGAAACAGTCGACTAAACCTGGTCACGATCAATATTTTAGAGGATAACGCAAGTTAGGTCTAGGTTAGGGCTGGGATTTGCTCTCATCAGGCTCATACATTCGCATATCTCTCATACTTGATGGCCAGATCCTGGGCTATTTCTGGCTTGGATCACGTAGTAATGTAGTACCACACTGAAACAGTCGACTAATCCTGGTCTCGGTCAATATTTTAGAGGATAACGCATGTTAGGTCTATGTTAGGTCAGGGATTTGCTCTCATCAGGCTCATACAATCGCATATTTCTCATACTTGATGGCCAGATCCTGGCCTTTTTCTGGTTTGGATCAAGTGGTAATGTGGTACCACACTGAAACACTCCATTAAGCCTGGTTTCGATGAATATTTTAGAGGATAACGCATGTTAGGTCTTGGTTCGGCCTTGGATTTGCCCTCATCAGGCTCACACGTTCGCATTCTTCACATACCTGGTGAACAGATCCTGGGCTTTTTCTGGTTTGGATCAAGTGGTAATGTGGTACCACACTGAAACAGACCATTAAACCCGGTTACGATCAATATTTTAGAGGATAACACATGTTAGGTCTAGGTTAGGTCTTGGATTTGCACTCATCAGGGTCACACGATCGCATTCTTCACATACCTGGTGAAAAGAACCTGGGTTTTTTCTAGTTTGGATCACGTGGTAATGTGGTACCACCCTGAAACAGTCGATTAAACCTGGTTTCGATCGATATTTTAGAGGATAACGCATGTTAGGTCCATGTTAGGTCTGGGATTTGCTCTCATCAGGCTCATACTTTCGCATATTTCTCATACTTGATGGCCAGATCCTGGCCTTGATCTGGTTTGGATCACGTAGTAATGTGGTACCACACTGAAACAGTCGACTAAACCTGGTCTCGGTCAACATTTCAAAGGATAACGCATGTTAGGTCTAGGTTAGGTCTGGGATTTGCTCTCATCATGGTCATACTTTCGCATATTTCTCATACTTGTTGCCCAGATCCTGGGCTTTCACTGGTTTGGATCACGTAGTTATGTGGTACCACACTGAAACAGTCAAATTAAACCTGGTTTCGATCAATATTTTAGAGGATAACACATGTTAGGTCTAGGTTAGGTCTGGGATTTGCTATCATCAGGCTCATACTTTCGCATATTTCTCATACTTGATGGCGAGATTCAGGGCTTTTTCTGGTTTGGATCGTTGGTAATGTGGTACCACACTGAAACAGTCAATTAAACCTAGTCTGGGTCAACATTTCAAAGGATAACTCATGTTAGGTCTAGGTTAGGTCTGGGATTTGCTCTCATCAGGCTCATACTTTCGCGTGTTTCTCATACTGGATGGCCAGATTCTGGGCTTTTTTTAGTTTGGATCACGTAGTAATGTGGTACCACACTGAAACCGTCGACTAAACCTGGTCTCGGTCAATATTTTAGAGGCTAACGCATGTTAGGTCTATGTTAGGTCCGGGATTTGCCCTCATCAGGCTCACACTTTCGCATTCTTCACATACCTGTTGAACAGATCCTGGGTTTTTTCTAGTTTGGATCACGTGGTAATGTGGTACCACACTGAAACAGACAATTAAGCATGGTTTCGATCAATATTTTAGAGGATAACGCATGTTAGGTCTATGTTAGGTCTGGGATTTGCACTCATCAGGCTCATACTTTCGCATATATCTAATACTTGATGGCCGGATTCTTGGCCTTTTATGGTTTAGATCACGTAGTAGTGCGGTACCACACTGAAACAGTCCATTAAACCTGGTTCCGATCAATATTTTTGAGGATAACGCATGTTATGGTCTCGGTTAGGTCTAGGATTTGCCCATCATCAGGCTCGTGATTTCGCATATTTCTCATACTTGTTGGCCAGATTCTGGGCTTTCACTGCTTTGGATCACGTAGCAATGTGGTACCACACTGAAACAGTCCAGTAAACCTGGTTTTGATCAATAATTTAGAAGATAACTCTTGTTAGGTCTGGGTTAGTTCTGGGATTTGCCCTCTTCAGTCTCATACTTTCGCATTCTTCACATCCTTGTTGGCCAGATCCTGGGTTTTTTCTGGTTTGGATCACATAGTAATGTGGTACCACACTGAAACAGTCGACTAATGCTGGTCTCGGCCAATATTTTAGAGGATAACGCATGTTAGGTCTAGGTTAGGTCTGGGATTTGCACTCATCAGGCTCATACTTTCGCATATTTCTCATACTTGTTGGCCAGATTCTGGCCTTTTTTTGGCTTGGATCACGTAGTAATGTGGGACCACACTGAAACAGTCGATTAAACCTGGTCTCGATCAATATTTTAGAGGATAACGCATGTTAGGTCTGGGTTAGGTCAGGGATTTGCCCTCTTCAGTCTCATACTTTCGCATTCTTCACATCCTTGTTGGCCAGATCCTGGGTTTTGTCTGGTTTGGATCACATAGTAATGTGGTACCACACTGAAACAGTCGACTAAACCTGGTCACGATCAATATTTTAGAGGATAACGCAAGTTAGGTCTAGGTTAGGGCTGGGATTTGCTCTCATCAGGCTCATACATTCGCATATTTCTCATACTTGATGGCCAGATCCTGGGCTTCTTCTGGTTTGGATCACGTAGTAATGTGGTACCACACTGAAACAGTCGACTGAACCTGGTCATGATCAATATTTTAGAGGATAACGCATGTTAGGTCTAGGTTAGGTCTGGGATTTGCACTCATCAGGCTCATACATTCACATTTTCCGCATACTTGTTGGCCAGATCCTGGGCTTTTCCTGTTTTGGATCAAGTGGTAATGTGGTATCACACGGAAAGAGTCCATTAAACCTGGTTTCGATCAATATTTTAGAGGATAACGCAACCTAGGTCTTGGTTAGGCCTTCAGGCTCTCATCAGGCTCACACGTTCGCATTCTTCACATACCTGGTAAGCAGATCGAGGGTTTTTTCTGGTTTGCATCACGTGGTAATGTGGTAGCACACTGAAACAGACAATTATGCCTGGTTTCTATCAATATTTTAGAGGATAACACATGTTAGGTCTAGGTTAGGTCAGGGATTTGCTATCATCAGGCTCATACTTTCGCATATTTCTCATACTTGTTGGCCAGATTCTGGGCTTTTTTTGGCTTGGATCACGTAGTAATGTGGTACCACACTGAAACTGTCCATTAAACCTGGTTTCGATCAATATTTTAGAGGATAACGCATGTTAGGTCTATGTCAGGTCTGGGATTTCCTCTCATCAGGCTCATACATTCACATTTTCCGCATACTTGTTGGCCAGATCCTGGGCTTTTTATGGTTTAGATCAAGTGGTAATGTGGCACCACACTGAAACAGTCCATGAAGCCTGGTTTCGATCAATATTTTAGAGGATAACGCATGTTAGGTCTTGGTTCGGCCTTGGATTTGCCCTCATCAGGCTCACACGATCGCATTCTTCACATACCTGGTGAAAAGAACCTGGGTTTTTTCTAGTTTGGATCACGTGGTAATGTGGTACCACACTGAAACAGTCGATTAAACCTGGTTTCGATCGATATTTTAGAGGATAACGCATGTTAGGTCCATGTTAGGTCTGGGATTTGCTCTCATCATGGTCATACTTTCGCATATTTCTCATACTTGTTGGCCAGATCCTGGGCTTTCACTGGTTTGGATCACGTAGTTATGTGGTACCACACTGAAACAGTCAAATTAAACCTGGTCTCGATCAGTATTTTAGAGGATAACACATGTTAGCACTAGGTTAGGTCTGGGATTTGCACTCATCAGGCTCATACTTTCGCATATTTCTCATACTTGATGGCCAGATTCAGAGCTTTCTCTGGTTTGGATCACGTGCTAATGTGGTACCACACTGAAACAGTCAATTAAACCTAGTCGGGGTCAACATTACAAAGGATAACTCATGTTAGGTCTAGGTTATGTCTGGGATTTCCTCTCATCAGGCTCATACTTTCGCGTGTTTCTCATACTTGATGGCCAGATTCTGGGCTTTTTTTAGTTTGGATCACGTAGTAATGTGGTACCACACTGAAACAGTCGACTAAACCTGGTCTCGGTCAATATTTTAGAGGCTAACGCATGTTAGGTCTATGTTAGATCCGGGATTTGCCCTCATCAGGCTCACACTTTCGCATTCTTCACATACCTGTTGAACAGATCCAGGGTTCTTTCTGGTTTGGATCACGTGGTAATGTGGTACCACACTGAAACAGTCCATTAAACCTAGTCTGGGTCAACATTTCAAAGGATAACTCACGTTAGGTCTAGGTTAGGTCTCGGATTTGCTCTCATCAGGCTCATACATTCACATTTTCCGCATACTTGTTGGCCAGATTCTGGGCTTTTTTTGGCTTGGATCACGTAGTAATGTGGTACCACACTGAAACTGTCCATTAAACCTGGTTTCGATCGATATTTTAGAGGATAACGCATGTTAGGTCCATGTTAGGTCTGGGATTTGCTCTCATCAGGCTCATACTTTCGCATATTTCTCATACTTGATGGCCAGATCCTGGCCTTTTTCTGGTTTGGATCACGTAGTAATGTGGTACCACACTGAAACAGTCGACTAAACCTGGTCTCGGTCAATATTTTGGAGGATAACGCATGTTAGGTCTAGGTTAGGTCTGGGATTTGCTCTCATCATGGTCATACATTCGCATATTTCTCATACTTGTTGGCCAGATCCTGGGCTTTCACTGGTTTGGATCACGCAGTTATGTGGTACCACACTGAAACAGTCAATTAAACCTAGTCTGGGTCAACATTTCAAAGGATAACTCATGTTAGGTCTAGGTTAGGTCTGGGATTTGCTCTCATCAGGCTCATACTTTCGCGTGTTTCTCATACTGGATGGCCAGATTCTGGGCTTTTTTTAGTTTGGATCACGTAGTAATGTGGTACCACACTGAAACAGTCGACTAAACCTGGGCTCGGTCAATATTTTAGAGGCTAACGCATGTTAGGTCTATGTTAGGTCCGGGATTTGCCCTCATCAGGCTCATACTTTCGCATATATCTAATACTTGATGGCCGGATTCTTGGCCTTTTATGGTTTAGATCACGTAGTAATGCGGTACCACACTGAAACAGTCCATTAAACCTGGTTCCGATCAATATTTTTGAGGATAACGCATGTTATGGTCTCGGTTAGGTCTAGGATTTGCCCATCATCAGGCTCGTGATTTCGCATATTTCTCATACTTCTTGGTCAGATTCTGGGCTTTCACTGCTTTGGATCACGTAGCAATGTGGTACCACACTGAAACAGTCCAGTAAACCTGGTTTTGATCAATAATTTAGAAGATAACTCTTGTTAGGTCTGGGTTAGGTCTGGGATTTACCCTCTTCAGTCTCATACTTTCGCATTCTGCACATCCTTGTTGGCCAGATCCTGGGTTTTTTCTGGTTTGGATCACATAGTAATGTGGTACCACACTGAAACAGTCGACTAAACCCGGTCACGAACAATATTTTAGAGGATAACGCATGTTAGGTCTAGGTTAGGGCTGGGGTTTGGTCTCATCAGGCTCATACTTTCGCATATTTCTCATACTTGTTGGCCAGATCCTGGGCTTTCACTGGTTTGGATCACGTAGTAATGTGGTACCACACTGAAACAGTCGACTAATCCTGGTCTCGGTCAATATTTTAGAGGATAACGCATGTTAGGTCTAGGTTAGGTCTGGGATTTGCACTCATCAGGCTCATACTTTCGCATATGTCTCATACTTGATGGCCGGATTCTTGGCCTTTTATGGATTAGATCACGTAGTAATGCGGTACCACACTGAAACAGTCCATTAAACCTGGTTCCGATCAATATTTTTGAGGATAACGCATGTTAGGTCTGGGTTAGGTCTGGGATTTGCACTCATCACGCTCATACTTTCGCATATTTCTCATACTTGATGGCCAGATCCTGGCCTTTTTCTGGTTTGGATCACGTAGTAATGTGGTACCACACTGAGACAGTCGATTAAGCCTGGTCTCGATCAATATTTTAGAGGATAACGCATGTTAGGTCTGGGTTAGGTCTGGGATTTGCACTCATCACGCTCATACTTTCGCATATTTCTCATACTTGATGGCCAGATTCTGTGCTTTTTTTGGTTTGGATCGCGCAGTAATGTGGTACCACACTTAAACGGGCTATTAAACCTGGTTTCGATTAATATTTTAGAGGATAACACATGTTAGGTCTAGGTTAGACCTTGGATTTGCACTCATCAGGGTCATACTTTCGCAATCCTTCACATACTTGTTGAACAGAGCCCGGGTTTTTTCTGGTTTGGATCACGTAGTAATGCGGTACCACACAAAAACAGTCGACTGAGCCTTGTCACGATCAATATTTTAGAGGATAATGCATGTTAGGTCTAGGTTAGGTATGGGATTTGCACTCATCAGGCTCATACTTTCGCATATTTCTCATACTTGATGGCCGGATCCTGGGCTTTTTCTGGTTTGGATCACTTAGTACTGTGGTACCACACTGAAACAGTCGACTAAACCTGGTGTCGATCAATATTTTAGGGGAAAACGCATGTTAGGTCTGGATTAGGTCTGGGATTTGACCTCATCAGGCTCATACTTTCGCATTTTCCGCATACTTGTTGGCCAGATCCCGGGCTTTTTCTGGTTCAGATCACGTGGTAATGTGGTATCACACTGAAACAGTCCATTAAACCTGGTTTCGATCAATATTTTAGAGGATAACACATGTTAAGTCTGAGTTGGATGTAGGATTTGCCCCCATCAGGCTCAGACTTTCGCATATATCTCTTACTTGATGGCCAGATTCCGGGCTCTTTCTGGATTGGATCACGTAGTAATGTGGTACCACACTGAAACAGTCGACTAAACCTGGTCTCGGTCAATATTTTAGAGGATAACGCATGTTAGGTCTGGATTAGGTCTGGGATTTGCTCTCATCAGGCTCATACTTTCGCATTTTTCGCATACTTGTTGGCCAGATCCCGGGCTTTTTCTGGTTTGGATCACGTAGTAATGTGGTATCACACTGAAACAGTCCATTAAACCTGGTTTCGATCAATATTTTAGAGGATAACACATGTTAAGTCTGAGTTGGATGTAGGATTTGCCCCCATCAGGCTCATACTTTCGCATATATCTCTTACTTGATGGCCAGATTCTGGGCTCTTTCTGGATTGGATCTCGTAGTAATGTGGTACCACACTGAAACAGTCGACTAAACCTGGTCTCGGTCAATATTTTGGAGGATAACGCATGTTAGGTCTAGGTTAGGTCTGGGATTTGCTCTCATCATGGTCATACTTTCGCATATTTCTCATACTTGTTGGCCAGATCCTGGGCTTTCACTGGCTTGGATCACGTAGTTATGTGGTACCACACTGAAACAGTCAAATTAAACCTGGTCTCGATCAGTATTTTAGAGGATAACACATGTTAGGTCTAGGTTAGGTCTGGGATTTGCACTCTTCAGGCTCATACTTTTGCATATTTCTCGTACTTGTTAGCCAAATCCTGCGCTTTTTCTGGTTTGGATCACGTAGTAATGTGGTACCACACTGAAACAGTCGACTAAACCTGGTCTCGATCAATATTTTAGAGGATAACGCATGTTATGTCTAGGTTAGGTCTGGGATTTGCTCTCATCAGGCTCATACTTTCGCATATTTCTCATACTTGTTGGCCAGATTCTGGTCTTTTTTTGGTTTGGATCACGTAGAAATGTGGTACCACACTGAAACAGTCCATTAAACCTGGTTTCGATCAACCTTTTAGAGAATAACGCATGTTAGGTCTGGATCAGGTCTGGGATTTGCCCTCATCAGGCTCATACTGTCGCATTCTTCACATATCTGTTGAACAGATCCTCGGTTTTTTCTGGTTTGGATCACGTGGTAATGTGGTACCACACTGAAACAGTCAATTAAACCTAGTCTGGGTCAACATTTCAAAGGATAACCCATGTTAGGTCTAGGTTAGGTCTGGGATTTGCTCTCATCAGTCTCATACTTTCGCATGTTTCTCATACTTGATGGCCAGATTCTGGGCTTTTTTTGGTTTGGATCACGCAGTAATGTGGTACCACACTGAAACAGACCATTAAACCTGGTCACGATCAATATTTTTGAGGATAATGCATGTTAGGTCTAGGTTAGGTCTGGGATTTGCACTGATCAGGCTCATACTTTCGCATATTTCTCATACTTGATGGCCAGATCCTGGGCTTTTCCTGGTATGGACCACGTAGTAATATGGTACCACACTGAAACAGTCGACTAAACCTGGTCTCGATCAATATTTTAGAGGATAACGCATAGGTCTGGATTAGGTCTGGGATTTGCCCTCTTCAGGCTCATACTTTTGCATATTTCTCATACTTGATTGCCAGATTCGGGGCTTTTTTTGGTTTGGATCACGTAGTAATGAGGTACCACACTGAAACAGTCGACTAAACCTGGTCTCGATCAATATTTTAGAGGATAACGCATGTTAGGTCTGGATTAGGTCTGGGATTTGCCCTCGTCAGGCTCATACTTTCGCATTTTCCGCATACTTGTTGGCCAGATCCTGGACTTTTTCTTGATTGGATCACGTAGTAATGTGGTACCACACCGAAACAGTCGACTAAGCCTGGTCACGATCGATATTTTAGTGGTTAATGCATGTTAGGTCTGGATTGGGTATGGGATTTGCCCTCATCAGTCTCATACTTTCGCATTCTTCACATACTTCTTGAACAGATCCTGGGTTTTTTCTGGTATGGATCACATAGTAGTGTGGTACCACACTGAAACAGTCGATTAAAACTTGTTTCGATCGATATTTTAGAGGATAACGCATGTTAGGTCTGGATTAGGTCGGGGATTTTCCCTCATCAGGCTCATACTTTCGCATATTTCTCATACTTGATGGCCAGATTCTGGGCTTTCACTGCTTTGGATCACGTAGCAATGTGGTACCACACTGAAACAGTCCAGTAAACCTGGTTTTGATCAATAATTTAGAAGATAACTCTTGTTAGGTCTGGGTTAGGTCTGGGATTTGCCCTCTTCAGTCTCATACTTTCGCATTCTTCACATCCTTGTTGGCCAGATCCTGGGTTTTTTCTGGTTTGGATCACATAGTAATGTGGTACCACACTGAAACAGTCGACTAAAACTTGTTTCGATCGATATTTTAGAGGATAACGCATGTTAGGTCTGGATTAGGTCTGGGATTTGCTCTCATCAGGCTCATACTTTTGCATATTTCTCGTACTTGATGGCCTGATCCAGCGCTTTTTCTGGTTTGGATCACGTAGTAATGTGGTACCACACTGAAACAGTCGACTAAAACTTGTTTCGATCGATATTTTAGAGGATAACGCATGTTAGGTCTGGATTAGGTCTGGGATTTGCTCTCATCAGGCTCATACTTTTGCATATTTCTCGTACTTGATGGCCTGATCCAGCGCTTTTTCTGGTTTGGATCACGTAGTAATGTGGTACCACACTGAAACAGTCATTTAAACCTAGCCTGGGTCAACATTTCAAAGGATAACGAATGTTAGGTCTAGGTTAGGTCTGGGATTTGCTCTCATCATGCTCATACTTTCGCATATTTCTCATGCATGTTGGCCAGATCCTGGGCTTTCACTGGTTTGGATCACGTAGTTATGTGGTATCATACTGAAACAGTCCATTAAACCTGGTTTCGATCAATATTTTAGAGGATAACACATGTTATGTCTGAGTTGGGTCTAGGCTTTGCCCTCATCAGGCTCATACTTTCGCATATATCTCTTACTTGATGGCCAGATTCTGGGCTTTTTTTGGATTGGATCACGTAGTAATTTGGTACCACACTGAAACAGTCGACTAAGCCTGGTCACGATCAATATTTTAGTGGATAACGCATGTTAGGTCTGGATTATGTATGGGATTTGACCTCATCAGTCTCATACTTTCGCATTCTTCACATACTTCTTGAACAGATCCTGGGTTTTTTTCTGGTATGGATCACATAGTAGTGTGGTACCACAAATTAAACAGTCGATTAAAACTAGTTTCGATCGATATTTTAGAGGATAACGCATGTTAGGTCTGGATTAGGTCTGGGATTTTCCCTCATCAGGGTCATACTTTCACATATTTCTCATACTTGTTGGCCAGATTCTGGTCTTTTTTTGGTTTGGATCACGTAGTAATGTGGTACCACACTGAAAGAGTCCATTAAACCTGGTTTCGATCAAAATTTTAGAGGATAATGCATGTTAGGTCTGTGTTAGGTCTGGGATTTGACTTCATCAGGGTCATATTTTCGCATATTTCTCATGCATGTTGGCCAGATCCTGGGCTTTCACTGGTTTGGATCACGTAGTTATGTGGTATCATACTGAAACAGTCGACTGAACCTGGTCATGATCATTATTTTAGAGGATAACGCATGTTAGGTCTAGGTTAGGTCTGGTATTTGCTCTCATCAGGCTCATACATTCACATTTTCCGCATACTTGTTGGCCAGATCCTGGGCTTTTCCTGTTTTGGATCAAGTGGTAATGTGGTATCACACGGAAAGAGTCCATTAAACCTGGTTTCGATCAATATTTTAGAGGATAACGCTTGTTAGGTCCATGTTAGGTCTGGGATTTGCTCTCATCAGGCTCATATATTCGCATTCTTCACATACTTGTTGAACAGAGCCCGGGTTTTTTCTGGTTTGGATCACGTAGTAATGCGGTACCACACAAAAACAGTCGACTGAGCCTTGTCACGATCAATATTTTAGAGGATAATGCATGTTAGGTCTAGGTTAGGTATGGTGATTTGCCCTCATCAGTCTCATACTTACGCATTCTTCACATACTTCATGAACAGATCCTGGGTTTTTTCTGGTATGGATCACATAGTAGTGTGGTACCACACTGAAACAGTCGGCTAAACCTGGTCTCGATCAATATTTTAGAGGATAACGCATGTTAGGTCTGGATCAGGTCTGGGATTTGCCCTCATCAGGCTCATACTTTCGCATTTTCCGCATACTTGTTGGCCAGATCCCGGGCTTTTTCTGGTTTGGATCACGTGGTAATGTGGTATCACACTGAAACAGTCAATTAAACCTAGTCTGGGTCAACATTTCAAAGGATAACTCATTTTAGGTCTAGGTTAGGTCTGGGATTTGCTCTCATCAGGCTCACACTTTCGCATTCTTCACATATCTGTTGAACAGATCCTCGGTTTTTTCTGGTTTGGATCACGTGGTAATGTGGTACCACACTGAAACAGTCAATTAAACCTAGTCTGGGTCAACATTTCAAAGGATAACCCATGTTAGGTCTAGGTTAGGTCTGGGATTTGCTCTCATCAGTCTCATACTTTCGCATATTTCTCATACTTGATTGCCAGATTCGGGGCTTTTTTTGGTTTGGATCACGTAGTAATGAGGTACCACACTGAAACAGTCGACTAAACCTGGTCTCGATCAATATTTTAGAGGATAACGCATGTTAGGTCTGGATTAGGTCTGGGATTTGCCCTCATCAGGCTCATACTTTCGCATTTTCCGCATACTTGTTGGCCAGATCCCGGACTTTTTCTTGATTGGATCACGTAGTAATGTGGTACCACACCGAAACAGTCGACTAAGCCTGGTCACGATCGATATTTTAGTGGATAATGCATGTTAGGTCTGGATTGGGTATGGGATTTGCCCTCATCAGTCTCATACTTTCGCATTCTTCACATACTTCTTGAACAGATCCTGGGTTTTTTCTGATATGGATCACATAGTAGTGTGGTACCACACTGAAACAGTCGATTAAAACTTGTTTCGATCGATATTTTAGAGGATAACGCATGTTATCAACACGTAGTAAACAGTCGACTAAACCTGGTCACGATCAATATTTTAAAGGATAACGCATGTTAGGTCTAGGTTAGGTCTGGGATTTGCTCTCATCATGCTCATACTTTCGCATATTTCTCATGCATGTTGGCCAGATCCTGGGCTTTCACTGGTTTGGATCACGTAGTTATGTGGTATCATACTGAAACAGTCCACTAAACCTGGTTTCGATCAATATTTTAGAGGATAACACATGTTAAGTCTGAGTTGGGTCTAGGCTTTGCCCTCAACAGGCTCACACTTTCGCATATATCTCTTACTTGATGGCCAGATTCTGGGCTTTTTTTGGATTGGATCACGTAGTAATTTGGTACCACACTGAAACAGTCGACTAAGCCTGGTCACGATCAATATTATAGTGGATAACGCATGTTAGGTCTGGATTATGTATGGGATTTGACCTCATCAGTCTCATACTTTCGCATTCTTCACATACTTCTTGAACAGATCCTGGGTTTTTTTCTGGTATGGATCACATAGTAGTGTGGTACCACACTTAAACAGTCGATTAAAACTTATTTCGATCGATATTTTAGAGGATAACGCATGTTAGGTCTGGATTAGGTCTGGGATTTTCCCTCATCAGGGTCATACTTTCACATATTTCTCATACTTGTTGGCCAGATTCTGGTCTTTTTTTGGTTTGGATCACGTAGTAATGTGGTACCACACTGAAAGAGTCCATTAAACCTGGTTTCGATCAAAATTTTAGAGGATAATGCATGTTAAGTCTGTGTTAGGTCTGGGATTTGACTTCATCAGGCTCATACATTCACATTTTCCGCATACTTGTTGGCCAGATCCTGGGCTTTTCCTGTTTTGGATCAAGTGGTAATGTGGTATCACACGGAAAGAGTCCATTAAACCTGGTTTCGATCAATATTTTAGAGGATAACGCAACTTAGGTCTTGGTTAGGCCTTCAGGCTCCCATCAGGCTCACACGTTCGCATTCTTCACATACCTGGTAAGCAGATCGAGGGTTTTTTCTGGTTTGCATCACGTGGTAATGTGGTAGCACACTGAAACAGTCCATTAAGCCTGGTTTCGATCAATATTTTAGAGGATAACGCATGTTAGGTCTTGGTTCGGCCTTGGATTTGCCCTCATCAGGCTCACACGATCGCATTCTTCACATACCTGGTGAAAAGAACCTGGGTTTTTTCTAGTTTGGATCACGTGGTAATGTGGTACCACACTGAAACAGTCGATTAAACCTGGTTTCGATCGATATTTTAGAGGATAACGCTTGTTAGGTCCATGTTAGGTCTGGGATTTGCTCTCATCAGGCTCATATATTCGCATTCTTCACATACTTGTTGAACAGAGCCCGGGTTTTTTCTGGTTTGGATCACGTAGTAATGCGGTACCACACAAAAACAGTCGACTGAGCCTTGTCACGATCAATATTTTAGAGGATAATGCATGTTAGGTCTAGGTTAGGTATGGGATTTGCCCTCATCAGTCTCATACTTACGCATTCTTCACATACTTCATGAACAGATCCTGGGTTTTTTCTGGTATGGATCACATAGTAGTGTGGTACCACACTGAAACAGTCGGCTAAACCTGGTCTCGATCAATATTTTAGAGGATAACGCATGTTAGGTCTGGATCAGGTCTGGGATTTGCCCTCATCAGGCTCATACTTTCGCATTTTCCGCATACTTGTTGGCCAGATCCCGGGCTTTTTCTGGTTTGGATCACGTGGTAATGTGGTATCACACTGAAACAGTCAATTAAACCTAGTCTGGGTCAACATTTCAAAGGATAACTCATTTTAGGTCTAGGTTAGGTCTGGGATTTGCTCTCATCAGGCTCACACTTTCGCATTCTTCACATATCTGTTGAGCAGATCCTCGGTTTTTTCTGGTTTGGATCACGTGGTAATGTGGTACCACACTGAAACAGTCAATTAAACCTAGTCTGGGTCAACATTTCAAAGGATAACCCATGTTAGGTCTAGGTTAGGTCTGGGATTTGCTCTCATCAGTCTCATACTTTCGCATGTTTCTCATACTTGATGGCCAGATTCTGCGCTTTTTTTGGTTTGGATCACGCAGTAATGTGGTACCACACTGAAACAGACCATTAAACCTGGTCACGATCAACATTTTTGAGGATAATGCATGTTAGGTCTAGGTTAGGTCTGGGATTTGCACTGATCAGGCTCATACTTTCGCATATTTCTCATACTTGATGGCCAGATCCTGGGCTTTCACTGGTTTGGATCACGCAGTTATGTGGTACCACACTGAAACAGTCAATTAAACCTAGTCTGGGTCAACATTTCAAAGGATAACTCATGTTAGGTCTAGGTTAGGTCTGGGATTTGCTCTCATCAGGCTCATACTTTCGCGTGTTTCTCATACTGGATGGCCAGATTCTGGGCTTTTTTTAGTTTGGATCACGTAGTAATGTGGTACCACACTGAAACAGTCGGCTAAACCTGGGCTCGGTCAATATTTTAGAGGCTAACGCATGTTAGGTCTATGTTAGGTCCGGGATTTGCCCTCATCAGGCTCATACTTTCGCATATATCTAATACTTGATGGCCGGATTCTTGGCCTTTTATGGTTTAGATCACGTAGTAATGCGGTACCACACTGAAACAGTCCATTAAACCTGGTTCCGATCAATATTTTTGAGGATAACGCATGTTATGGTCTCGGTTAGGTCTAGGATTTGCCCATCATCAGGCTCGTGATTTCGCATATTTCTCATACTTCTTGGTCAGATTCTGGGCTTTCACTGCTTTGGATCACGTAGCAATGTGGTACCACACTGAAACAGTCCAGTAAACCTGGTTTTGATCAATAATTTAGAAGATAACTCTTGTTAGGTCTGGGTTAGGTCTGGGATTTACCCTCTTCAGTCTCATGCTTTCGCATTCTGCACATCCTTGTTGGCCAGATCCTGGGTTTTTTCTGGTTTGGATCACATAGTAATGTGGTACCACACTGAAACAGTCGACTAAACCCGGTCACGAACAATATTTTAGAGGATAACGCATGTTAGGTCTAGGTTAGGGCTGGGGTTTGGTCTCATCAGGCTCATACTTTCGCATATTTCTCATACTTGTTGGCCAGATCCTGGGCTTTCACTGGTTTGGATCACGTAGTAATGTGGTACCACACTGAAACAGTCGACTAATCCTGGTCTCGGTCAATATTTTAGAGGATAACGCATGTTAGGTCTAGGTTAGGTCTGGGATTTGCACTCATCAGGCTCATACTTTCGCATATGTCTCATACTTGATGGCCGGATTCTTGGCCTTTTATGGATTAGATCACGTAGTAATGCGGTACCACACTGAAACAGTCCATTAAACCTGGTTCCGATCAATATTTTTGAGGATAACGCATGTTAGGTCTGGGTTAGGTCTGGGATTTGCACTCATCACGCTCATACTTTCGCATATTTCTCATACTTGATGGCCAGATCCTGGCCTTTTTCTGGTTTGGATCACGTAGTAATGTGGTACCACACTGAGACAGTCGATTAAGCCTGGTCTCGATCAATATTTTAGAGGATAACGCATGTTAGGTCTGGGTTAGGTCTGGGATTTGCACTCATCACGCTCATACTTTCGCATATTTCTCATACTTGATGGCCAGATTCTGTGCTTTTTTTGGTTTGGATCGCGCAGTAATGTGGTACCACACTTAAACGGGCTATTAAACCTGGTTTCGATTAATATTTTAGAGGATAACACATGTTAGGTCTAGGTTAGACCTTGGATTTGCACTCATCAGGGTCATACTTTCGCAATCCTTCACATACTTGTTGAACAGAGCCCGGGTTTTTTCTGGTTTGGATCACGTAGTAATGCGGTACCACACAAAAACAGTCGACTGAGCCTTGTCACGATCAATATTTTAGAGGATAATGCATGTTAGGTCTAGGTTAGGTATGGGATTTGCACTCATCAGGCTCATACTTTCGCATATTTCTCATACTTGATGGCCGGATCCTGGGCTTTTTCTGGTTTGGATCACTTAGTACTGTGGTACCACACTGAAACAGTCGACTAAACCTGGTGTCGATCAATATTTTAGGGGAAAACGCATGTTAGGTCTGGATTAGGTCTGGGATTTGACCTCATCAGGCTCATACTTTCGCATTTTCCGCATACTTGTTGGCCAGATCCCGGGCTTTTTCTGGTTCAGATCACGTGGTAATGTGGTATCACACTGAAACAGTCCATTAAACCTGGTTTCGATCAATATTTTAGAGGATAACACATGTTAAGTCTGAGTTGGATGTAGGATTTGCCCCCATCAGGCTCAGACTTTCGCATATATCTCTTACTTGATGGCCAGATTCCGGGCTCTTTCTGGATTGGATCACGTAGTAATGTGGTACCACACTGAAACAGTCGACTAAACCTGGTCTCGGTCAATATTTTAGAGGATAACGCATGTTAGGTCTGGATTAGGTCTGGGATTTGCTCTCATCAGGCTCATACTTTCGCATTTTTCGCATACTTGTTGGCCAGATCCCGGGCTTTTTCTGGTTTGGATCACGTAGTAATGTGGTATCACACTGAAACAGTCCATTAAACCTGGTTTCGATCAATATTTTAGAGGATAACACATGTTAAGTCTGAGTTGGATGTAGGATTTGCCCCCATCAGGCTCATACTTTCGCATATATCTCTTACTTGATGGCCAGATTCTGGGCTCTTTCTGGATTGGATCTCGTAGTAATGTGGTACCACACTGAAACAGTCGACTAAACCTGGTCTCGGTCAATATTTTGGAGGATAACGCATGTTAGGTCTAGGTTAGGTCTGGGATTTGCTCTCATCATGGTCATACTTTCGCATATTTCTCATACTTGTTGGCCAGATCCTGGGCTTTCACTGGCTTGGATCACGTAGTTATGTGGTACCACACTGAAACAGTCAAATTAAACCTGGTCTCGATCAGTATTTTAGAGGATAACACATGTTAGGTCTAGGTTAGGTCTGGGATTTGCACTCTTCAGGCTCATACTTTTGCATATTTCTCGTACTTGTTAGCCAAATCCTGCGCTTTTTCTGGTTTGGATCACGTAGTAATGTGGTACCACACTGAAACAGTCGACTAAACCTGGTCTCGATCAATATTTTAGAGGATAACGCATGTTATGTCTAGGTTAGGTCTGGGATTTGCTCTCATCAGGCTCATACTTTCGCATATTTCTCATACTTGTTGGCCAGATTCTGGTCTTTTTTTGGTTTGGATCACGTAGAAATGTGGTACCACACTGAAACAGTCCATTAAACCTGGTTTCGATCAACATTTTAGAGAATAACGCATGTTAGGTCTGGATCAGGTCTGGGATTTGCCCTCATCAGGCTCATACTGTCGCATTCTTCACATATCTGTTGAACAGATCCTCGGTTTTTTCTGGTTTGGATCACGTGGTAATGTGGTACCACACTGAAACAGTCAATTAAACCTAGTCTGGGTCAACATTTCAAAGGATAACCCATGTTAGGTCTAGGTTAGGTCTGGGATTTGCTCTCATCAGTCTCATACTTTCGCATGTTTCTCATACTTGATGGCCAGATTCTGGGCTTTTTTTGGTTTGGATCACGCAGTAATGTGGTACCACACTGAAACAGACCATTAAACCTGGTCACGATCAATATTTTTGAGGATAATGCATGTTAGGTCTAGGTTAGGTCTGGGATTTGCACTGATCAGGCTCATACTTTCGCATATTTCTCATACTTGATGGCCAGATCCTGGGCTTTTCCTGGTATGGACCACGTAGTAATATGGTACCACACTGAAACAGTCGACTAAACCTGGTCTCGATCAATATTTTAGAGGATAACGCATAGGTCTGGATTAGGTCTGGGATTTGCCCTCTTCAGGCTCATACTTTTGCATATTTCTCATACTTGATTGCCAGATTCGGGGCTTTTTTTGGTTTGCATCACGTAGTAATGAGGTACCACACTGAAACAGTCGACTAAACCTGGTCTCGATCAATATTTTAGAGGATAACGCATGTTAGGTCTGGATTAGGTCTGGGATTTGCCCTCATCAGGCTCATACTTTCGCATTTTCCGCATACTTGTTGGCCAGATCCTGGACTTTTTCTTGATTGGATCACGTAGTAATGTGGTACCACACCGAAACAGTCGGCTAAGCCTGGTCACGATCGATATTTTAGTGGTTAATGCATGTTAGGTCTGGATTGGGTATGGGATTTGCCCTCATCAGTCTCATACTTTCGCATTCTTCACATACTTCTTGAACAGATCCTGGGTTTTTTCTGGTATGGATCACATAGTAGTGTGGTACCACACTGAAACAGTCGATTAAAACTTGTTTCGATCGATATTTTAGAGGATAACGCATGTTAGGTCTGGATTAGGTCGGGGATTTTCCCTCATCAGGCTCATACTTTCGCATATTTCTCATACTTGATGGCCAGATTCTGGGCTTTCACTGCTTTGGATCACGTAGCAATGTGGTACCACACTGAAACAGTCCAGTAAACCTGGTTTTGATCAATAATTTAGAAGATAACTCTTGTTAGGTCTGGGTTAGGTCTGGGATTTGCCCTCTTCAGTCTCATACTTTCGCATTCTTCACATCCTTGTTGGCCAGATCCTGGGTTTTTTCTGGTTTGGATCACATAGTAATGTGGTACCACACTGAAACAGTCGACTAAAACTTGTTTCGATCGATATTTTAGAGGATAACGCATGTTAGGTCTGGATTAGGTCTGGGATTTGCTCTCATCAGGCTCATACTTTTGCATATTTCTCGTACTTGATGGCCTGATCCAGCGCTTTTTCTGGTTTGGATCACGTAGTAATGTGGTACCACACTGAAACAGTCGACTAAAACTTGTTTCGATCGATATTTTAGAGGATAACGCATGTTAGGTCTGGATTAGGTCTGGGATTTGCTCTCATCAGGCTCATACTTTTGCATATTTCTCGTACTTGATGGCCTGATCCAGCGCTTTTTCTGGTTTGGATCACGTAGTAATGTGGTACCACACTGAAACAGTCGACTAAACCTGGTCACGATCAATAGTTTAAAGGATAACGCATGTTAGGTCTAGGTTAGGTCTGGGATTTGCTCTCATCATGCTCATACTTTCGCATATTTCTCATGCATGTTGGCCAGATCCTGGGCTTTCACTGGTTTGGATCACGTAGTTATGTGGTATCATACTGAAACAGTCCACTAAACCTGGTTTCGATCAATATTTTAGAGGATAACACATGTTATGTCTGAGTTGGGTCTAGGCTTTGCCCTCATCAGGCTCATACTTTCGCATATATCTCTTACTTGATGGCCAGATTCTGGGCTTTTTTTGGATTGGATCACGTAGTAATTTGGTACCACACTGAAACAGTCGACTAAGCCTGGTCACGATCAATATTTTAGTGGATAACGCATGTTAGGTCTGGATTATGTATGGGATTTGACCTCATCAGTCTCATACTTTCGCATTCTTCACATACTTCTTGAACAGATCCTGGGTTTTTTTCTGGTATGGATCACATAGTAGTGTGGTACCACAAATTAAACAGTCGATTAAAACTAGTTTCGATCGATATTTTAGAGGATAACGCATGTTAGGTCTGGATTAGGTCTGGGATTTTCCCTCATCAGGGTCATACTTTCACATATTTCTCATACTTGTTGGCCAGATTCTGGTCTTTTTTTGGTTTGGATCACGTAGTAATGTGGTACCACACTGAAAGAGTCCATTAAACCTGGTTTCGATCAAAATTTTAGAGGATAATGCATGTTAGGTCTGTGTTAGGTCTGGGATTTGACTTCATCAGGGTCATATTTTCGCATATTTCTCATGCATGTTGGCCAGATCCTGGGCTTTCACTGGTTTGGATCACGTAGTTATGTGGTATCATACTGAAACAGTCGACTGAACCTGGTCATGATCATTATTTTAGAGGATAACGCATGTTAGGTCTAGGTTAGGTCTGGTATTTGCTCTCATCAGGCTCATACATTCACATTTTCCGCATACTTGTTGGCCAGATCCTGGGCTTTTCCTGTTTTGGATCAAGTGGTAATGTGGTATCACACGGAAAGAGTCCATTAAACCTGGTTTCGATCAATATTTTAGAGGATAACGCAACTTAGGTCTTGGTTAGGCCTTCAGGCTCCCATCAGGCTCACACGTTCGCATTCTTCACATACCTGGTAAGCAGATCGAGGGTTTTTTCTGGTTTGCATCACGTGGTAATGTGGTAGCACACTGAAACAGTCCATTAAGCCTGGTTTCGATCAATATTTTAGAGGATAACGCATGTTAGGTCTTGGTTCGGCCTTGGATTTGCCCTCATCAGGCTCACACGATCGCATTCTTCACATACCTGGTGAAAAGAACCAGGGTTTTTTCTAGTTTGGATCACGTGGTAATGTGGTACCACACTGAAACAGTCGATTAAACCTGGTTTCGATCGATATTTTAGAGGATAACGCTTGTTAGGTCCATGTTAGGTCTGGGATTTGCTCTCATCAGGCTCATATATTCGCATTCTTCACATACTTGTTGAACAGAGCACGGGTTTTTTCTGGTTTGGATCACGTAGTAATGCGGTACCACACAAAAACAGTCGACTGAGCCTTGTCACGATCAATATTTTAGAGGATAATGCATGTTAGGTCTAGGTTAGGTATGGTGATTTGCCCTCATCAGTCTCATACTTACGCATTCTTCACATACTTCATGAACAGATCCTGGGTTTTTTCTGGTATGGATCACATAGTAGTGTGGTACCACACTGAAACAGTCGGCTAAACCTGGTCTCGATCAATATTTTAGAGGATAACGCATGTTAGGTCTGGATCAGGTCTGGGATTTGCCCTCATCAGGCTCATACTTTCGCATTTTCCGCATACTTGTTGGCCAGATCCCGGGCTTTTTCTGGTTTGGATCACGTGGTAATGTGGTATCACACTGAAACAGTCAATTAAACCTAGTCTGGGTCAACATTTCAAAGGATAACTCATTTTAGGTCTAGGTTAGGTCTGGGATTTGCTCTCATCAGGCTCACACTTTCGCATTCTTCACATATCTGTTGAACAGATCCTCGGTTTTTTCTGGTTTGGATCACGTGGTAATGTGGTACCACACTGAAACAGTCAATTAAACCTAGTCTGGGTCAACATTTCAAAGGATAACCCATGTTAGGTCTAGGTTAGGTCTGGGATTTGCTCTCATCAGTCTCATACTTTCGCATATTTCTCATACTTGATTGCCAGATTCGGGGCTTTTTTTGGTTTGGATCACGTAGTAATGAGGTACCACACTGAAACAGTCGACTAAACCTGGTCTCGATCAATATTTTAGAGGATAACGCATGTTAGGTCTGGATTAGGTCTGGGATTTGCCCTCATCAGGCTCATACTTTCGCATTTTCCGCATACTTGTTGGCCAGATCCCGGACTTTTTCTTGATTGGATCACGTAGTAATGTGGTACCACACCGAAACAGTCGACTAAGCCTGGTCACGATCGATATTTTAGTGGATAATGCATGTTAGGTCTGGATTGGGTATGGGATTTGCCCTCATCAGTCTCATACTTTCGCATTCTTCACATACTTCTTGAACAGATCCTGGGTTTTTTCTGATATGGATCACATAGTAGTGTGGTACCACACTGAAACAGTCGATTAAAACTTGTTTCGATCGATATTTTAGAGGATAACGCATGTTATCAACACGTAGTAAACAGTCGACTAAACCTGGTCACGATCAATATTTTAAAGGATAACGCATGTTAGGTCTAGGTTAGGTCTGGGATTTGCTCTCATCATGCTCATACTTTCGCATATTTCTCATGCATGTTGGCCAGATCCTGGGCTTTCACTGGTTTGGATCACGTAGTTATGTGGTATCATACTGAAACAGTCCACTAAACCTGGTTTCGATCAATATTTTAGAGGATAACACATGTTAAGTCTGAGTTGGGTCTAGGCTTTGCCCTCAACAGGCTCACACTTTCGCATATATCTCTTACTTGATGGCCAGATTCTGGGCTTTTTTTGGATTGGATCACGTAGTAATTTGGTACCACACTGAAACAGTCGACTAAGCCTGGTCACGATCAATATTATAGTGGATAACGCATGTTAGGTCTGGATTATGTATGGGATTTGACCTCATCAGTCTCATACTTTCGCATTCTTCACATACTTCTTGAACAGATCCTGGGTTTTTTTCTGGTATGGATCACATAGTAGTGTGGTACCACACTTAAACAGTCGATTAAAACTTATTTCGATCGATATTTTAGAGGATAACGCATGTTAGGTCTGGATTAGGTCTGGGATTTTCCCTCATCAGGGTCATACTTTCACATATTTCTCATACTTGTTGGCCAGATTCTGGTCTTTTTTTGGTTTGGATCACGTAGTAATGTGGTACCACACTGAAAGAGTCCATTAAACCTGGTTTCGATCAAAATTTTAGAGGATAATGCATGTTAGGTCTGTGTTAGGTCTGGGATTTGACTTCATCAGGCTCATACATTCACATTTTCCGCATACTTGTTGGCCAGATCCTGGGCTTTTCCTGTTTTGGATCAAGTGGTAATGTGGTATCACACGGAAAGAGTCCATTAAACCTGGTTTCGATCAATATTTTAGAGGATAACGCAACTTAGGTCTTGGTTAGGCCTTCAGGCTCCCATCAGGCTCACACGTTCGCATTCTTCACATACCTGGTAAGCAGATCGAGGGTTTTTTCTGGTTTGCATCACGTGGTAATGTGGTAGCACACTGAAACAGTCCATTAAGCCTGGTTTCGATCAATATTTTAGAGGATAACGCATGTTAGGTCTTGGTTCGGCCTTGGATTTGCCCTCATCAGGCTCACACGATCGCATTCTTCACATACCTGGTGAAAAGAACCTGGGTTTTTTCTAGTTTGGATCACGTGGTAATGTGGTACCACACTGAAACAGTCGATTAAACCTGGTTTCGATCGATATTTTAGAGGATAACGCTTGTTAGGTCCATGTTAGGTCTGGGATTTGCTCTCATCAGGCTCATATA
Organism: Colletes latitarsis; assembly: GCF_051014445.1. NCBI lineage: Eukaryota > Metazoa > Arthropoda > Insecta > Hymenoptera > Colletidae > Colletes > Colletes latitarsis. The sequence goes on along the minus strand of NC_135134.1, from coordinate 11,127,482 downwards.
TTCGCATTCTTCACATACTTGTTGAACAGAGCCCGGGTTTTTTCTGGTTTGGATCACGTAGTAATGCGGTACCACACAAAAACAGTCGACTGAGCCTTGTCACGATCAATATTTTAGAGGATAATGCATGTTAGGTCTAGGTTAGGTATGGGATTTGCCCTCATCAGTCTCATACTTACGCATTCTTCACATACTTCATGAACAGATCCTGGGTTTTTTCTGGTATGGATCACATAGTAGTGTGGTACCACACTGAAACAGTCGGCTAAACCTGGTCTCGATCAATATTTTAGAGGATAACGCATGTTAGGACTGGATCAGGTCTGGGATTTGCCCTCATCAGGCTCATACTTTCGCATTTTCCGCATACTTGTTGGCCAGATCCCGGGCTTTTTCTGGTTTGGATCACGTGGTAATGTGGTATCACACTGAAACAGTCAATTAAACCTAGTCTGGGTCAACATTTCAAAGGATAACTCATTTTAGGTCTAGGTTAGGTCTGGGATTTGCTCTCATCAGGCTCACACTTTCGCATTCTTCACATATCTGTTGAACAGATCCTCGGTTTTTTCTGGTTTGGATCACGTGGTAATGTGGTACCACACTGAAACAGTCAATTAAACCTAGTCTGGGTCAACATTTCAAAGGATAACCCATGTTAGGTCTAGGTTAGGTCTGGGATTTGCTCTCATCAGTCTCATACTTTCGCATGTTTCTCATACTTGATGGCCAGATTCTGCGCTTTTTTTGGTTTGGATCACGCAGTAATGTGGTACCACACTGAAACAGACCATTAAACCTGGTCACGATCAACATTTTTGAGGATAATGCATGTTAGGTCTAGGTTAGGTCTGGGATTTGCACTGATCAGGCTCATACTTTCGCATATTTCTCATACTTGATGGCCAGATCCTGGGCTTTTCCTGGTATGGACCACGTAGTAATATGGTACCACACTGAAACAGTCGACTAAACCTGGTCTCGATCAATATTTTAGAGGATAACGCATAGGTCTGGATTAGGTCTGGGATTTGCCCTCTTCAGGCTCATACTTTTGCATATTTCTCATACTTGATTGCCAGATTCGGGGCTTTTTTTGGTTTGGATCACGTAGTAATGAGGTACCACACTGAAACAGTCGACTAAACCTGGTCTCGATCAATATTTTAGAGGATAACGCATGTTAGGTCTGGATTAGGTCTGGGATTTGCCCTCATCAGGCTCATACTTTCGCATTTTCCGCATACTTGTTGGCCAGATCCCGGACTTTTTCTTGATTGGATCACGTAGTAATGTGGTACCACACCGAAACAGTCGACTAAGCCTGGTCACGATCGATATTTTAGTGGATAATGCATGTTAGGTCTGGATTGGGTATGGGATTTGCCCTCATCAGTCTCATACTTTCGCATTCTTCACATACTTCTTGAACAGATCCTGGGTTTTTTCTGGTATGGATCACATAGTAGTGTGGTACCACACTGAAACAGTCGATTAAAACTTGTTTCGATCGATATTTTAGAGGATAACGCATGTTATCAACACGTAGTAAACAGTCGACTAAACCTGGTCTGGGGCAATATTTTAGAGGATAACGCATGTTAGGTCTGGATTAGGTCTGGGATTTTCCCTCATCAGGCTCATACTTTCGCATATTTCTCATACTTGATGGCCAGATTCTGGGCTTTCACTGCTTTGGATCACGTAGCAATGTGGTACCACACTGAAACAGTCCAGTAAACCTGGTTTTGATCAATAATTTAGAAGATAACTCTTGTTAGGTCTGGGTTAGGTCTGGGATTTGCCCTCTTCAGTCTCATACTTTCGCATTCTTCACATCCTTGTTGGCCAGATCCTGGGTTTTTTCTGGTTTGGATCACATAGTAATGTGGTACCACACTGAAACAGTCGACTAAAACTTGTTTCGATCGATATTTTAGAGGATAACGCATGTTAGGTCTGGATTAGGTCTGGGATTTGCTCTCATCAGGCTCATACTTTTGCATATTTCTCGTACTTGATGGCCTGATCCAGCGCTTTTTCTGGTTTGGATCACGTAGTAATGTGGTACCACACTGAAACAGTCGACTAAACCTGGTCACGATCAATATTTTAAAGGATAACGCATGTTAGGTCTAGGTTAGGTCTGGGATTTGCTCTCATCAGGCTCATACATTCACATTTTCCGCATACTTGTTGGCCAGATCCTGGGCTTTTCCTGTTTTGGATCAAGTGGTAATGTGGTATCACACGGAAAGAGTCCATTAAACCTGGTTTCGATCAATATTTTAGAGGATAACGCAACTTAGGTCTTGGTTAGGCCTTCAGGCTCTCATCAGGCTCACACGTTCGCATTCTTCACATACCTGGTAAGCAGATCGAGGGTTTTTTCTGGTTTGCATCACGTGGTAATGTGGTAGCACACTGAAACAGTCTATTAAGCCTGGTTTCGATCAATATTTTAGAGGATAACGCATGTTAGGTCTTGGTTCGGCCTTGGATTTGCCCTCATCAGGCTCACACGATCGCATTCTTCACATACCTCGTGAAAAGAACCTGGGTTTTTTCTAGTTTGGATCACGTGGTAATGTGGTACCACACTGAAACAGTCGATTAAACCTGGTTTCGATCGATATTTTAGAGGATAACGCATGTTAGGTCCATGTTAGGTCTGGGATTTGCTCCCATCAGGCTCATACATTCGCATATTTCTCATACTTGATGGCCAGATCCTGGGCTTTTTCTGGTTTGGATCACGTTGTAATGTGGTACCACACTGAAACTGTCCATTAAACCTGGTTTCGATTAATATTTTAGAGGATAACGCATGTTAGGTCTGTGTCAGGTCTGGGATTTCCTCTCATCAGGCTCATACACTCACATTTTCCGCATACTTGTTGGCCAGATTCTGGGCTTTTTTTGGCTTGGATCACGTAGTAATGTGGTACCACACTGAAACTGTCCATTAAACCTGGTTTCGATCGATATTTTAGAGGATAACGCATGTTAGGTCCATGTTAGGTCTGGGATTTGCTCTCATCAGGCTCATACTTTCGCATATTTCTCATACTTGATGGCCAGATCCTGGGCTTTTTCTGGTTTGGATCACGTAGTAATGTGGTACCACACTGAAACTGTCCATTAAACCTGGTTTCGATCAATATTTTAGAGGATAACGCATGTTAGGTCTGTGTCAGGTCTGGGATTTCCTCTCATCAGGCTCATACATTCACATTTTCCGCATACTTGTTGGCCAGATTCTGGGCTTTTTTTGGCTTGGATCACGTAGTAATGTGGTACCACACTGAAACTGTCCATTAAACCTGGTTTCGATCGATATTTTAGAGGATAACGCATGTTAGGTCCATGTTAGGTCTGGGATTTGCTCTCATCAGGCTCATACTTTCGCATATTTCTCATACTTGATGGCCAGATCCTGGCCTTTTTCTGGTTTGGATCACGTAGTAATGTGGTACCACACTGAAATAGTCGACTAAACCTGGTCTCGGTCAATATTTTGGAGGATAACGCATGTTAGGTCTAAGTTAGGTCTGGGATTTGCTCTCATCATGGTCATACTTTCGCATATTTCTCATACTTGATGGCCAGGTCCTGGGCTTTTTCTGGTTTGGATCACGTAGTAATGTGGTACCACACTGAAACAGTCGATTAAACCTGGTTTCGATCGATATCTTACAGGATAACGCATGTTAGGTCTAGGTTAGGTCAGGGATTTGCACTCATCAGGCTCATACTTTCGCATATTTCTCATACTTGATGGCCAGATTCTGGGCCTTTTTTGGTTTCGATCACGTAGTAATGCGGTACCACGCTGAAACAGACGATTAAACCCTGTTTCGATCAATATTGTAGAGGATAACGCATGTTAGGTCTATGGTAGGTCCGGGATGTGCCCTCATCAGGCTCATACTTTCGCATATTTCTCATACTTGATGGCCAGATCCTGGCCTTTTTCTGGTTTCGATCACGTAGTAATGTGGTACCACACTGAAACAGTCGACTAAACCTGGTCTCGGTCAATATTTTAGAGGATAACGCATGTTAGGTCTAGGTTAGGTCTGGGATTTGCTCTCATCAGGCTCATACTTTTGCATATTTCTCGTACATGTTAGTCAAATCCTGCGCTTTTTCTGGTTTGGATCACGTAGTAATGTGGTACCACACTGAAACAGTCGACTAAACCTGGTCTCGGTCAATATTTTAGAGGATAACGCATGTTAGGTCTAGGTTAGGTCTGGGATTTGCCCTCATCAGGTTCATACTTTTGCATATTTCTCGTACTTGTTAGCCAAATCCTGCGCTTTTTCTGGTTTGGATCACGTAGTAATGTGGTACCACACTGAAACAGTCGACTAAACCTGGTGACGATCAATATTTTAGAGGATAACGCATGTTAGGTCTGGATTAGGTCTGGGATTTGCCCTCATCAGGCTCATACTTTCGCATTTTCCGCATACTTGTTGGCCAGATCCCGGGCTTTTTCTGGTTCGGATCGCGTAGTAATGTGGTATCACACTGAAACAGTCCATTAAACCTGGTTTCGATTGATATTTTAGAGGATAACGCATGTTAGGTCTAGGTTAGGTCTGGGATTTGCACTCATCGGGCTCATACTTTCGCATATTTCTCATACTTGATGGCCAGATTCTGGGCCTTTTTTGGTTTCGATCACGTAGTAATGTGGTACCACACTGAAACAGTCGATTAAACCTGGTTTCGATCGATATTTTAGAGGATAACGCATGTTAGGTCTAGGTTAGGTCTGGGATTTGCCCTCATCAGGCTCATACGTTCGCATATTTCTCATACTTGATGGCCAGATCCTGGCCTTTTTCTGGTTTGGATCACGTAGTAATGTGGTACCACACTGAAACAGTCGACTAAACCTGGTCTCGGTCAATATTTTAGAGGATAACGCATGTTAGGTCTAGGTTAGGTCTGGGATTTGCTCTCATCAGGCTCATACTTTTGCATATTTCTCGTACTTGTTAGCCAAATCCTGCGCGTTTTCTGGTTTGGATCACGTAGTAATGTGGTACCACACTGAAACAGTCGATTAAACCTGGTTTCGATCGATATTTTAGAGGATAACGCATGTTAGGTCTAGGTTAGGTCTGGGATTTGCCCTCATCAGGCTCACACTTTCGCATTCTTCACATATCTGTTGAACAGATCCTCGGTTTTTTCTGGTTTGGATCACGTGGTAATGTGGTGCCACACTGAAACAGTCAATTAAACGTTGTCTGGGTCAACATTTCAAAGGATAACTCATGTTAGGTCTAGGTTAGGTCTGGGATTTGCTCTCATCAGTCTCATACTTTCGCATGTTTCTCATACTTCTTGAACAGATCCTGCGCTTTTCCTGGTTTGGATCACGTAGTAATGTGGTACCACACTGAAACAGTCGACTAAACCTGGTCTCGGTCAATATTTTAGAGGATAACGCATGTTAGGTCTAGGTTAGGTCTGGGATTTGCCCTCATCAGGCTCATACTTTTGCATATTTCTCGTACTTGTTAGCCAGATCCTGCGCATTTTCTGGTTTGGATCACGTAGTAATGTGGTACCACACTGAAACAGTCGACTAAACCTGGTCACGATCAATATTTTAGAGGATAACGCATGTTAGGTCTTGGTTAGGTCTGGGATTTGCTCACATCATGCTCATACTTCCGCATATTTCTCATTCTTGTTGGCCAGATCCTGGGCTTTCACTGGTTTGGATCGCGCAGTAATGTGGTACCACACTGAAACGGGCTATTAAACCTGGTTTCGATTAATATTTTAGAGGATAACACATGTTAGGTCTAGGTTAGACCTTGGATTTGCACTCATCAGGGTCATACTTTCGCATTCTTCACATACTTGTTGAACAGAGCCCGGGTTTTTTCTGGTTTGGATCACGTGGTAATGTGGTACCACACTGAAACAGTCAATTAAACCTAGTCTGTGTCAACATTTCAAAGGATAACCCATGTTAGGTCTAGGTTAGGTCTGGGATTTGCTCTCATCAGTCTCATACTTTCGCATGTTTCTCATACTTGATGGCCAGATTCTGGGCTTTTTTTGGTTTGGATCACGCAGTAATGTGGTACCACACTGAAACAGACCATTAAACCTGGTCACGATCAATATTTTAGAGGATAACGCAACTTAGGTCTTGGTTAGGCCTTCAGGCTCTCATCAGGCTCACACGTTCGCATTCTTCACATACCTGGTAAGCAGATCGAGGGTTTTTTCTGGTTTGCATCACGTGGTAATGTGGTAGCACTCTGAAACAGTCCATTAAGCCTGGTTTCGATCAATATTTTAGAGGATAACGCATGTTAGGTCTTGGTTCGGCCTTGGATTTGCCCTCATCAGGCTCACACGATCGCATTCTTCACATACCTGGTGAAAAGAACCTGGGTTTTTTCTAGTTTGGATCACGTAGTAATGTGGTACCACACTGAAACAGTCGACTAAACCTGGTCTCGGTCAATATTTTAGAGGATAACGCATGTTAGGTCTAGGTTAGGTCTGGGATTTGCTCTCATCAGGCTCATACTTTTGCATATTTCTCGTACTTGTTAGCCAGATCCTGCGCATTTTCTGGTTTGGATCACGTAGTAATGTGGTACCACACTGAAACAGTCGACTAAACCTGGTCACGATCAATATTTTAGAGGATAACGCATGTTAGGTCTTGGTTAGGTCTGGGATTTGCTCACATCATGCTCATACTTCCGCATATTTCTCATTCTTGTTGGCCAGATCCTGGGCTTTCACTGGTTTGGATCGCGCAGTAATGTGGTACCACACTGAAACGGGCTATTAAACCTGGTTTCGATTAATATTTTAGAGGATAACACATGTTAGGTCTAGGTTAGACCTTGGATTTGCACTCATCAGGGTCATACTTTCGCATTCTTCACATACTTGTTGAACAGAGCCCGGGTTTTTTCTGGTTTGGATCACGTGGTAATGTTGTACCACACTGAAACAGTCAATTAAACCTAGTCTGTGTCAACATTTCAAAGGATAACCCATGTTAGGTCTAGGTTAGGTCTGGGATTTGCTCTCATCAGTCTCATACTTTCGCATGTTTCTCATACTTGATGGCCAGATTCTGGGCTTTTTTTGGTTTGGATCACGCAGTAATGTGGTACCACACTGAAACAGACCATTAAACCTGGTCACGATCAATATTTTAGAGGATAACGCAACTTAGGTCTTGGTTAGGCCTTCAAGCTCTCATCAGGCTCACACGTTCGCATTCTTCACATACCTGGTAAGCAGATCGAGGGTTTTTTCTGGTTTGCATCACGTGGTAATGTGGTAGCACTCTGAAACAGTCCATTAAGCCTGGTTTCGATCAATATTTTAGAGGATAACGCATGTTAGGTCTTGGTTCGGCCTTGGATTTGCCCTCATCAGGCTCACACGATCGCATTCTTCACATACCTGGTGAAAAGAACCTGGGTTTTTTCTAGTTTGGATCACGTGGTAATGTGGTACCACACTGAAACAGTCGATTAAACCTGGTTTCGATCGATATTTTAGAGGATAACGCATGTTAGGTCCATGTTAGGTCTGGGATTTGCTCTCATCAGGCTCATACATTCGCATATTTCTCATACTTGATGGCCAGATCCTGGGCTTTTTCTGGTTTGGATCACGTAGTAATGTGGTACCACACTGAAACTGTCCATTAAACCTGGTTTCGATCAATATTTTAGAGGATAACGCATGTTAGGTCTGTGTCAGGTCTGGGATTTCCTCTCATCAGGCTCATACATTCACATTTTCCGCATACTTGTTGGCCAGATTCTGGGCTTTTTTTGGCTTGGATCACGTAGTAATGTGGTACCACACTGAAACTGTCCATTAAACCTGGTTTCGATCGATATCTTAGAGGATAACGCATGTTAGGTCCATGTTAGGTCTGGGATTTGCTCTCATCAGGCTCATACTTTCGCATATTTCTCATACTTGATGGCCAGATCCTGGCCTTTTTCTGGTTTGGATCACGTAGTAATGTGGTACCACACTGAAATAGTCGACTAAACCTGGTCTCGGTCAATATTTTGGAGGATAACGCATGTTAGGTCTAAGTTAGGTCTGGGATTTGCTCTCATCATTGTCATACTTTCGCATATTTCTCATACTTGATGGCCAGATCCTGGGCTTTCTCTGGTTTGGATCACAAAGTACTGTGGTACCACACTGAAACAGTCGACTAAACCTGGTCTCGATCAATATTTTAGGGGAAAACGCATGTTAGGTCTGGATTAGGTCTGGGATTTGACCTCATCAGGCTCATACTTTCGCATTTTCCGCATACTTGTTGGCCAGATCCCGGACTTTTTCTGGTTCCGATCACGTGGTAATGTGGTATCGCACTGAAACAGTCCATTAAACCTGGTTTCGATCAATATTTTAGAGGATAACACATGTTAAGTCTGAGTTGGATGTAGGATTTGCCCCCATCAGGCTCATACTTTCGCATATATCTCTTACTTGATGGCCAGATTCTGGGCTCTTTCTGGATTGGATCACGTAGTAATGTGGTACCACACTGAAACAGTCGATTAAACCTGGTTTCGATCGATATTTTACAGGATAACGCATGTTAGGTCTAGGTTAGGTCAGGGATTTGCACTCATCAGGCTCATACTTTCGCATATTTCTCATACTTGATGGCCAGATTCTGGGCCTTTTTTGGTTTCGATCACGTAGTAATGCGGTACCACGCTGAAACAGACGATTAAACCCTGTTTCGATCAATATTGTAGAGGATAACGCATGTTAGGTCTATGTTAGGTCCGGGATGTGCCCTCATCAGGCTCATACTTTCGCATATTTCTCATACTTGATGGCCAGATCCTGGCCTTTTTCTGGTTTGGATCACGTAGTAATGTGGTACCACACTGAAACAGTCGACTAAACCTGGTCTCGGTCAATATTTTAGAGGATAACGCATGTTAGGTCTAGGTTAGGTCTGGGATTTGCTCTCATCAGGCTCATACTTTTGCATATTTCTCGTACATGTTAGTCAAATCCTGCGCTTTTTCTGGTTTGGATCACGTAGTAATGTGGTACCACACTGAAACAGTCGACTAAACCTGGTCTCGGTCAATATTTTAGAGGATAACGCATGTTAGGTCTAGGTTAGGTCTGGGATTTGCCCTCATCAGGTTCATACTTTTGCATATTTCTCGTACTTGTTAGCCAAATCCTGCGCTTTTTCTGGTTTGGATCACGTAGTAATGTGGTACCACACTGAAACAGTCGACTAAACCTGGTGACGATCAATATTTTAGAGGATAACGCATGTTAGGTCTGGATTAGGTCTGGGATTTGCCCTCATCAGGCTCATACTTTCGCATTTTCCGCATACTTGTTGGCCAGATCCCGGGCTTTTTCTGGTTCGGATCACGTAGTAATGTGGTATCACACTGAAACAGTCCATTAAACCTGGTTTCGATTGATATTTTAGAGGATAACGCATGTTAGGTCTAGGTTAGGTCTGGGATTTGCACTCATCGGGCTCATACTTTCGCATATTTCTCATACTTGATGGCCAGATCCTGGGCTTTTTCTGGTTTGGATCACGTAGTAATGTGGTACCACACTGAAACTGTCCATTAAACCTGGTTTCGATCAATATTTTAGAGGATAACGCATGTTAGGTCTGTGTCAGGTCTGGGATTTCCTCTCATCAGGCTCATACATTCACATTTTCCGCATACTTGTTGGCCAGATTCTGGGCTTTTTTTGGCTTGGATCACGTAGTAATGTGGTACCACACTGAAACTGTCCATTAAACCTGGTTTCGATCGATATTTTAGAGGATAACGCATGTTAGGTCCATGTTAGGTCTGGGATTTGCTCTCATCAGGCTCATACTTTCGCATATTTCTCATACTTGATGGCCAGATCCTGGCCCTTTTCTGGTTTGGATCACGTAGTAATGTGGTACCACACTGAAATAGTCGACTAAACCTGGTCTCGGTCAATATTTTGGAGGATAACGCATGTTAGGTCTAAGTTAGGTCTGGGATTTGCTCTCATCATTGTCATACTTTCGCATATTTCTCATACTTGATGGCCAGATCCTGGGCTTTCTCTGGTTTGGATCACAAAGTACTGTGGTACCACACTGAAACAGTCGACTAAACCTGGTCTCGATCAATATTTTAGGGGAAAACGCATGTTAGGTCTGGATTAGGTCTGGGATTTGACCTCATCAGGCTCATACTTTCGCATTTTCCGCATACTTGTTGGCCAGATCCCGGACTTTTTCTGGTTCCGATCACGTGGTAATGTGGTATCGCACTGAAACAGTCCATTAAACCTGGTTTCGATCAATATTTTAGAGGATAACACATGTTAAGTCTGAGTTGGATGTAGGATTTGCCCCCATCAGGCTCATACTTTCGCATATATCTCTTATTTGATGGCCAGATTCTGGGCTCTTTCTGGATTGGATCACGTAGTAATGTGGTACCACACTGAAACAGTCGATTAAACCTGGTTTCGATCGATATTTTACAGGATAACGCATGTTAGGTCTAGGTTAGGTCAGGGATTTGCACTCATCAGGCTCATACTTTCGCATATTTCTCATACTTGATGGCCAGATTCTGGGCCTTTTTTGGTTTCGATCACGTAGTAATGCGGTACCGCGCTGAAACAGACGATTAAACCCTGTTTCGATCAATATTGTAGAGGATAACGCATGTTAGGTCTATGTTAGGTCCGGGATGTGCCCTCATCAGGCTCATACTTTCGCATATTTCTCATACTTGATGGCCAGATCCTGGCCTTTTTCTGGTTTGGATCACGTAGTAATGTGGTACCACACTGAAACAGTCGACTAAACCTGGTCTCGGTCAATATTTTAGAGGATAACGCATGTTAGGTCTAGGTTAGGTCTGGGATTTGCACTCATCGGGCTCATACTTTCGCATATTTCTCATACTTGATGGCCAGATTCTGGGCCTTTTTTGGTTTCGATCACGTAGTAATGTGGTACCACACTGAAACAGTCGATTAAACCTGGTTTCAATCGATATTTTAGAGGATAACGCATGTTAGGTCTAGGTTAGGTCTGGGATTTGCCCTCATCAGGCTCATACGTTCGCATATTTCTCATACTTGATGGCCAGATCCTGGCCTTTTTCTGGTTTGGATCACGTAGTAATGTGGTACCACACTGAAACAGTCGACTAAACCTGGTCTCGGTCAATATTTTAGAGGATAACGCATGTTAGGTCTAGGTTAGGTCAGGGATTTGCTCTCATCAGGCTCATACTTTTGCATATTTCTCGTACTTGTTAGCCAAATCCTGCGCTTTTTCTGGTTTGGATCACGTAGTAATGTGGTACCACACTGAAACAGTCGATTAAACCTGGTTTCGATCGATATTTTAGAGGATAACGCATGTTAGGTCTAAGTTAGGTCTGGGATTTGCCCTCATCAGGCTCACACTTTCGCATTCTTCACATATCTGTTGAACAGATCCTCGGTTTTTTCTGGTTTGGATCACGTGGTAATGTGGTGCCACACTGAAACAGTCAATTAAACGTTGTCTGGGTCAACATTTCAAAGGATAACTCATGTTAGGTCTAGGTTAGGTCTGGGATTTGCTCTCATCAGTCTCATACTTTCGCATGTTTCTCATACTTCTTGAACAGATCCTGCGCTTTTCCTGGTTTGGATCACGTAGTAATGTGGTACCACACTGAAACAGTCGACTAAACCTGGACTCGGTCAATATTTTAGAGGATAACGCATGTTAGGTCTAGGTTAGGTCTGGGATTTGCCCTCATCAGGCTCATACTTTTGCATATTTCTCGTACTTGTTAGCCAGATCCTGCGCATTTTCTGGTTTGGATCACGTAGTAATGTGGTACCACACTGAAACAGTCGACTAAACCTGGTCACGATCAATATTTTAGAGGATAACGCATGTTAGGTCTTGGTTAGGTCTGGGATTTGCTCACATCATGCTCATACTTTCGCATATTTCTCATTCTTGTTGGCCAGATCCTGGGCTTTCACTGGTTTGGATCGCGCAGTAATGTGGTACCACACTGAAACGGGCTATTAAACCTGGTTTCGATTAATATTTTAGAGGATAACACATGTTAGGTCTAGGTTAGACCTTGGATTTGCACTCATCAGGGTCATACTTTCGCATTCTTCACATACTTGTTGAACAGAGCCCGGGTTTTTTCTGGTTTGGATCACGTGGTAATGTGGTACCACACTGAAACAGTCAATTAAACCTAGTCTGTGTCAACATTTCAAAGGATAACCCATGTTAGGTCTAGGTTAGGTCTGGGATTTGCTCTCATCAGTCTCATACTTTCGCATGTTTCTCATACTTGATGGCCAGATTCTGGGCTTTTTTTGGTTTGGATCACGCAGTAATGTGGTACCACACTGAAACAGACCATTAAACCTGGTCACGATCAATATTTTAGAGGATAACGCAACTTAGGTCTTGGTTAGGCCTTCAGGCTCTCATCAGGCTCACACGTTCGCATTCTTCACATACCTGGTAAGCAGATCGAGGGTTTTTTCTGGTTTGCATCACGTGGTAATGTGGTAGCACTCTGAAACAGTCCATTAAGCCTGGTTTCGATCAATATTTTAGAGGATAACGCATGTTAGGTCTTGGTTCGGCCTTGGATTTGCCCTCATCAGGCTCACACGATCGCATTCTTCACATACCTGGTGAAAAGAACCTGGGTTTTTTCTAGTTTGGATCACGTGGTAATGTGGTACCACACTGAAACAGTCGATTAAACCTGGTTTCGATCGATATTTTAGAGGATAACGCATGTTAGGTCCATGTTAGGTCTGGGATTTGCTCTCATCAGGCTCATACATTCGCATATTTCTCATACTTGATGGCCAGATCCTGGGCTTTTTCTGGTTTGGATCACGTAGTAATGTGGTACCACACTGAAACTGTCCATTAAACCTGGTTTCGATCAATATTTTAGAGGATAACGCATGTTAGGTCTGTGTCAGGTCTGGGATTTCCTCTCATCAGGCTCATACATTCACATTTTCCGCATATTTGTTGGCCAGATTCTGGGCTTTTTTTGGCTTGGATCACGTAGTAATGTGGTACCACACTGAAACTGTCCATTAAACCTGGTTTCGATCGATATTTTAGAGGATAACGCATGTTAGGTCCATGTTAGGTCTGGGATTTGCTCTCATCAGGCTCATACTTTCGCATATTTCTCATACTTGATGGCCAGATCCTGGGCTTTTTCTGGTTTGGATCACGTAGTAATGTGGTACCACACTGAAACTGTCCATTAAACCTGGTTTCGATCAATATTTTAGAGGATAACGCATGTTAGGTCTGTGTCAGGTCTGGGATTTCCTCTCATCAGGCTCATACATTCACATTTTCCGCATACTTGTTGGCCAGATTCTGGGCTTTTTTTGGCTTGGATCACGTAGTAATGTGGTACCACACTGAAACTGTCCATTAAACCTGGTTTCGATCGATATTTTAGAGGATGACACATGTTAGGTCTAGGTTAGGTCTGGGATTTGCACTCATCAGGCTCATACTTTCGCATATTTCTCATACTTGATGGCCAGATCCTGGGCTTTTTCTGGTTTGGATCACAAAGTACTGTGGTACCACACTGAAACAGTCGACTAGACCTGGTCTCGATCAATATTTTAGGGGAAAACGCATGTTAGGTCTGGATTAGGTCTGGGATTTGACCTCATCAGGCTCATACTTTCGCATTTTCCGCATACTTGTTGGCCAGATCCCGGACTTTTTCTGGTTCCGATCACGTGGTAATGTGGTATCGCACTGAAACAGTCCATTAAACCTGGTTTCGATCAATATTTTAGAGGATAACACATGTTAAGTCTGAGTTGGATGTAGGATTTGCCCCCATCAGGCTCATACTTTCGCATATATCTCTTACTTGATGGCCAGATTCTGGGCTCTTTCTGGATTGGATCACGTAGTAATGTGGTACCACACTGAAACAGTCGATTAAACCTGGTTTCGATCGATATTTTAGAGGATAACGCATGTTAGGTCTAGGTTAGGTCTGGGATTTGCACTCATCAGGCTCATACTTTCGCATATTTCTCATACTTGATGGCCAGATTCTGGGCCTTTTTTGGTTTCGATCACGTAGTAATGCGGTACCACGCTGAAACAGACGATTAAACCCTGTTTCGATCAATATTGTAGAGGATAACGCATGTTAGGTCTATGTTAGGTCCGGGATGTGCCCTCATCAGGCTCATACTTTCGCATATTTCTCATACTTGATGGCCAGATCCTGGCCTTTTTCTGGTTTGGATCACGTAGTAATGTGGTACCACACTGAAACAGTCGACTAAACCTGGTCTCGGTCAATATTTTAGAGGATAACGCATGTTAGGTCTCGGTTAGGTCTGGGATTTGCTCTCATCAGGCTCATACTTTCGCATTTTCCGCATACTTGTTGGCCAGATCCCGGGCTTTTTCTGGTTCGGATCACGTAGTAATGTGGTATCACACTGAAACAGTCCATTAAACCTGGTTTCGATTGATATTTTAGAGGATAACGCATGTTAGGTCTAGGTTAGGTCTGGGATTTGCTCTCATCAGTCTCATACTTTCGCATGTTTCTCATACTTGATGGCCAGATTCTGGGCTTTTTTTGGTTTGGATCACGCAGTAATGTGGTACCACACTGAAACAGACCATTAAACCTGGTCACGATCAATATTTTTGAGGATAATGCATGTTAGGTCTAGGTTAGGTCTGGGATTTGCACTGATCAGGCTCATACTTTCGCATATTTCTCATACTTGATGGCCAGATCCTGGGCTTTTCCTGGTATGGACCACGTAGTAATATGGTACCACACTGAAACAGTCGACTAAACCTGGTCTGGGTCAATATTTTAGAGGATAACGCATGTTAGGTCTTGGTTAGGTCTGGGATTTGCTCTCATCAGGCTCATACTTTTGCATATTTCTCGTACTTGTTGGCTAGATCCTGCGCTTTTTCTGGTTTGGATCACGTAGTAGTGTGGTACCACACTGAAACAGTCGACTAAACCTGGTCTCGGTCAATATTTTAGAGGATAACGCATGTTAGGTCTAGGTTAGGTCTGGGATTTGCCCTCATCAGGCTCATACTTTTGCATATTTCCCGTACTTGTTAGCCAAATCCTGCGCTTTTTCTGGTTTGGATCACGTAGTAATGTGGTACCACACTGAAACAGTCGACTAAACCTGGTGACGATCAATATTTTAGAGGATAACGCATGTTAGGTCTGGATTAGGTCTGGGATTTGCCCTCATCAGGCTCATACTTTCGCATTTTCCGCATACTTGTTGGCCAGATCCCGGGCTTTTTCTGGTTCGGATCACGTAGTAATGTGGTATCACACTGAAACAGTCCATTAAACCTGGTTTCGATTGATATTTTAGAGGATAACGCATGTTAGGTCTAGGTTAGGTCTGGGATTTGCTCTCATCAGTCTCATACTTTCGCATGTTTCTCATACTTGATGGCCAGATTCTGGGCTTTTTTTGGTATGGATCACGCAGTAATGTGGTACCACACTGAAACAGACCATTAAACCTGGTCACGATCAATATTTTTGAGGATAATGCATGTTAGGTCTAGGTTAGGTCTGGGATTTGCACTGATCAGGCTCATACTTTCGCATATTTCTCATACTTGATGGCCAGATCCTGGGCTTTTCCTGGTATGGACCACGTAGTAATATGGTACCACACTGAAACAGTCGACTAAACCTGGTCTGGGTCAATATTTTAGAGGATAACGCATGTTAGGTCTAGGTTAGGTCTGGGATTTGCACTCATCAGGCTCATACATTCACATTTTCCGCATACTTGTTGGCCAGATCCTGGGCTTTTCCTGTTTTGGATCAAGTGGTAATGTGGCATCACACGGAAAGAGTCCATTAAACCTGGTTTCGATCAATATTTTAGAGGATAACGCAACTTAGGTCTTGGTTAGGCCTTCAGGCTCTCATCAGGCTCACACGTTCGCATTCTTCACATACCTGGTAAGCAGATCGAGGGTTTTTTCTGGTTTGCATCACGTGGTAATGTGGTAGCACACTGAAACAGACAATTATGCCTGGTTTCTATCAGTATTTTAGAGGATAACACATGTTAGGACTAGGTTAGGTCAGGGATTTGCACTCATCAGGCTCATACTTTCGCATATTTCTCATACTTGTTGGCCAGATTCAGAGCTTTTTCTGGTTTGGATCACGTAGTTATGTGGTATCATACTGAAACAGTCGACTGAACCTGGTCATGATCAATATTTTAGAGGATAACGCATGTTAGGTCTAGGTTAGGTCTGGGATTTGCACTCATCAGGCTCATACATTCACATTTTCCGCATACTTGTTGGCCAGATCCTGGGCTTTTTATGGTTTAGATCAAGTGGTAATGTGGCACCACACTGAAACAGTCCATTAAGCCTGGTTTCGATCAATATTTTAGAGGATAACGCATGTTAGGTCTTGGTTCGGCCTTGGATTTGCCCTCATCAGGCTCACACGATCGCATTCTTCACATACCTGGTGAAAAGAACCTGGGTTTTTTCTAGTTTGGATCACGTGGTAATGTGGTACCACACTGAAACAGTCGATTAAACCTGGTTTCGATCGATATTTTAGAGGATAACGCATGTTAGGTCCATGTTAGGTCTGGGATTTGCTCTCATCATGGTCATACATTCGCATATTTCTCATACTTGATGGCCAGATCCTGGGCTTTTTCTGGTTTGGATCACGTAGTAATGTGGTACCACACTGAAACTGTCCATTAAACCTGGCTCCGATCAATATTTTAGAGGATAACGCATGTTAGGTCTATGTCAGGTCTGGGATTTCCTCTCATCAGGCTCATACATTCACATTTTCCGCATACTTGTTGGCCAGATCCTGGGCTTTTTATGGTTTAGATCAAGTGGTAATGTGGCACCACACTGAAACAGTCCATTAAGCCTGGTTTCGATCAATATTTTAGTGGATAACGCATGTTAGGTCTTGGTTCGGCCTTGGATTTGCCCTCATCAGGCTCACACGATCGCATTCTTCACATACCTGGTGAAAAGAACCTGGGTTTTTTCTAGTTTGGATCACGTGGTAATGTGGTACCACACTGAAACAGTCGATTAAACCTGGTTTCGATCGATATTTTAGAGGATAACGCATGTTAGGTCTAGGTTAGGTCTGGGATTTGCTCTCATCAGGCTCATACTTTCGCATATTTCTCATACTTGATGGCCAGGTCCTGGGCTTTTTTTAGTTTGGATCACGTAGTAATGTGGTACCACACTGAAACAGTCGACTAAACCTGGTCTCGGTCAATATTATAGAGGATAACGCATGTTAGGTCTAGGTTAGGTCTGGGATTTGCTCTCATCATGGTCATACTTTCGCATATTTCTCATACTTGTTGGCCAGATCCTGGGCTTTCACTGGTTTGGATCACGTAGTTATGTGGTACCACACTGAAACAGTGAAATTAAACCTGGTCTCGATCAGTATTTTAGAGGATAACACATGTTAGGACTAGGTTAGGTCTGGGATTTGCACTCATCAGGCTCATACTTTCGCATATTTCTCATACTTGATGGCCAGATTCAGAGCTTTTTCTGGTTTGGATCACGTGGTAATGTGGTACCACACTGAAACAGTCGACTAAACCTGGTCTCGGTCAATATTTTAGAGGCTAACGCATGTTAGGTCTATGTTAGGTCCGGGATTTGCCCTCATCAGGCTCACACTATCGCATTCTTCACATACCTGTTAAACAGATCCAGGGTTCTTTCTGGTTTGGATCACGTGGTAATGTGGTACCACACTGAAACAGTCCATTAAGCCTAGTCTGGGTCAACATTTCAAAGGATAACTCACGTCAGGTCTAGGTTAGGTCTCGGATTTGCTCTCATCAGGCTCATACATTCGCATATTTCTCATACTTGATGGCCAGATCCAGGGCTTTTTTCTGGTTTGGATCACGTAGTAATGTGGTACCACACTGAAACTGTCCATTAAACCTGGTTTCGATCAATATTTTAGAGGATAACGCATGTTAGGTCTGTGTCAGGTCTGGGATTTCCTCTCATCAGGCTCATACATTCACATTTTCCGCATACTTGTTGGCCAGATTCTGGGCTTTTTTTGGCTTGGATCACGTATTAATGTGGTACCACACTGAAACTGTCCATTAAACCTGGTTTCGATCGATATTTTAGAGGATAACGCATGTTAGGTCCATGTTAGGTCTGGGATTTGCTCTCATCAGGCTCATACTTTCGCATATTTCTCATACTTGATGGCCAGGTCCTGGCCTTTTTCTGGTTTGGATCACGTAGTAATGTGGTACCACACTGAAACAGTCGACTAAACCTGGTCTCGGTCAATATTTTGGAGGATAACGCATGTTAGGTCTAGGTTAGGTCTGGGATTTGCTCTCATCATGGTCATACTTTCGCATATTTCTCATACTTGTTGGCCAGATCCTGGGCTTTCACTGGTTTGGATCACGTAGTTATGTGGTACCACACTGAAACAGTCAAATTAAACCTGGTCTCGATCAGTATTTTAGAGGATAACACATGTTAGGTCTAGGTTAGGTCTGGGATTTGCACTCATCCGGCTCATACTTTCGCATATTTCTCATACTTGATGGCCAGATTCAGAGCTTTTTCTGGTTTGGATCACGTGGTAATGTGGTACCACACTCAAACAGTCAATTAAACCTAGTCTGGGTCAACATTTCAAAGGATAACTCATGTTAGGTCTAGGTTAGGTCTGGGATTTGCTCTCATCAGGCTCATACTTTCGCATATATCTAATACTTGATGGCCGGATTCTTGGCCTTTTATGGTTTAGATCACGTAGTAATGCGGTACCACACTGAAACAGTCCATTAAACCTGGTTCCGAACAATATTTTTGAGGATAACGCATGTTATGGTCTCGGTTAGGTCTAGGATTTGCCCAGCATCAGGCACGTGATTTCGCATATTTCTCATACTTGTTGGCCAGATTCTGGGCTTTCACTGCTTTGGATCACGTAGCAATGTGGTACCACACTGAAACAGTCCAGTAAACCTGGTTTTGATCAATAATTTAGAAGATAACTCTTGTTAGGTCTGGGTTAGGTCTGGGATTTGCCCTCTTCAGTCTCATACTTTCGCATTCTTCACATTCTTGTTGGCCAGATCCTGGGTTTTTTCTGGTTTTGATCACATAGTAATGTGGTACCACACTGAAACTGTCCATTAAACCTGGTTTCGATCAATATTTTAGAGGATAACGCATGTCAGGTCTATGTTAGGTCTGGGATTTGCTCTCATCAGGCTCATACTTTCGCATATTTCTAATACTTGTTGGCCAGATTCTGGGCTTTTTTTGGCTTGGATCACGTAGTAATGTGGGACCACACTGAAACAGTCGATTAAACCTGGTCTCGATCAATATTTTAGAGGATAACGCATGTTAGGTCTGGGTTAGGTCTGGGATTTGCACTCATCAGGCTCATACTTTCGCATATTTCTCATACTTGATGGCCAGATCCTGGCCTTTTTCTGGTTTGGATCACGTAGTAATGTGGTACCACACTGAGACAGTCGACTAAACCTGGTCACGATCAATATTTTAGAGGATAACACATGTTAGGTCTAGGTTAGGTCTGGGATTTGCACTCATCAGGCTCATACTTTCGCATATTTCTCATACTTGATGGCCAGATCCTGGGCTTTTTCTGGTTTGGATCACTTAGTACTGTGGTACCACACTGAAACAGTCGACTAAACCTGGTCTCGATCAATATTTTAGGGGAAAACGCATGTTAGGTCTGGATTAGGTCGGGGATTTGACCTCATCAGGCTCATACTTTCGCATTTTCCGCATACTTGTTGGCCAGATCCCGGGCTTTTTCTGGTTCGGATCACGTGGTAATGTGGTATGACACTGAAACAGTCCATTAAACCTGGTTTCGATCAATATTTTAGAGGATAACACATGTTAAGTCTGAGTTGGATGTAGGATTTGCCCCCATCAGGCTCATACTTTCGCATATATCTCTTACTTGATGGCCAGATTCTGGGCTCTTTCTGGATTGGATCACGTGGTAATGTGGTACCACGCTGAAACAGGCCATTAAACCTGGTTTCGATCAATATTTTAGAGGATAACGCATGTTAGGTCTATGTTAGGTCCGGGATTTGCCCCCATCAGGCTCACACTTTCGCATTCTTCACATACCTGTTGAACAGATCCTGGGTTTTTTCTGGTTTGGATCACGTGGTAATGTGGTACCACACTGAAACAGTCAATTAAACCTAGTCTGGGTCAACATTTCGAAGGATAACCCATGTTAGGTCTAGGTTAGGTCTGGGATTTGCTCTCATCAGTCTCATACTTTCGCATGTTTCTCATACTTGATGGCCAGATTCTGGGCTTTTTTTGGTTTGGATCACGCAGTAATGTGGTACCACACTGAAACAGACCATTAAACCTGGTCACGATCAATATTTTTGAAGATAATGCATGTTAGGTCTAGGTTAGGTCTGGGATTCGCCCTCATCAGGCTCACACTTTCACATTTTCCGCATACTTGTTGGCCAGATCCTGGACTTTTTCTTGATTGGATCACGTAGTTATGTGGTACCACACCGAAACAGTCGACTAAGCCTGGTCACGATCGATATTTTAGTGGATAATGCATGTTAGGTCTGGATTGGGTATGGGATTTGCCCTCATCAGTCTCATACTTTCGCATTCTTCACATACTTCTTGAACAGATCCTGGGTTTTTTCTGGTATGGATCACATAGTAGTGTGGTACCACACTGAAACAGTCGATTAAAACTTGTTTCGATCGATATTTTAGAGGATAACGCATGTTAGGTCTGGATCAGGTCTGGGATTTTCCCACATCAGGCTCATACTTTCGCATATTTCTCATACTTGATTGCCAGATTCTGGGCTTTTTTTGGTTTGGATCACGTAGTAATGTGGTACCACACTGAAACAGTCCATTAAACCAGGTTTCGATCAATATTTTTGAGGATAACTCATGTTAGGTCCATGTTAGGTCTGGGATTTGCTCTCATCAGGCTTATACATTCACATTTTCCGCATTCTTGTTGGCCAGATCCCGGGCTTTTTCTGGTTTAGATCACGTGGTAATGTCGTATCATAACGAAACAGTCCATTAAACCTGGTTTCGATCAATATTTTAGAGGATAACACATGTTAAGTCTGAGTTGGGTCTTGGATTTGCTCTCATCAGGCTCATACTTTCGCATATATCTCTTACTTGATGGCCAGATTCTAGGCTCTTTCTGGATTGGATCACATGGTAATGTGGTACCACACTGAAACAGTCGACTAAGCCTGGTCACGATCAATATTTTAGTGGATAACGCATGTTACCTCTGGATTAGGTATGGGATTTGACCTCATCAGTCTCATACTTTCGCATTCTACACATATTTCTTGAACAGATCCTGGGTTTTTTCTGGTATGGATCACATAGTAGTGTGGTACCACACTGAAACAGTCAATTAAACCTGGTTTCGATCCATATTTTAGAGGGTAACGCATGTTGGGTCTATGTTAGGTCCGGCATTTGCTCTCATCAGGCTCATACTTTCGCATATATCTCTTACTTGATGGCCAGATCCTGTGCTTTTTCTGGTTTGGATCACACAGTAATGTGATACCACACTGAAACAGTCGATTAAACCTGGTTTCGATCGATATTTTAGAGGATAACGCATGTTAGGCCTAGGTTAGGTCTGGGATTTGCTCTCATCATGCTCATACTTTCGCATATTTCTCTTACTTGTTAGCCAGATCCTTTGCTTTTTTTGGATTGGATCACGCAGTAATGTGGTACCACACTGAAGCAGACCATTAAACCTGGTTTCGATCAATATTTTAGAGGATAACACATGTTAGGTCTAGGTTAGGCCTCGGATTTGCACTCATCTGGGTCATACTTTCGCATTCCTCACATACTTGTTGAACAGAACCCGGGTTTTTTCTGGTTTGGATCACGTGGTAAATTGGTACCACACTGAAACAGACAATTAAGCATGGTTTCTATCAATATTTTAGAGGATAACACATGTTACGTCTAGGTTAGTTCTGGGATTTGCACTCATCAGGCTCATACTTTCGCATATTTCTCATACTTGATGCCAGATTCTGGGCTTTTTCTGGTTTGGATCACGTAGTAATGTGGTACCACACAAAAACAGTCGACTGAGCCTGGTCACGATCAATATTTTAGAGGATAATGCATGTTAGGTCTAGGTTAGGTATGGGATATGCACTCATCAGGCTCATACTTTCGCATTTTCCGCATACTTGTTGGCCAGATCCCGGGCTTTTTCTGGTTTGGATCACGTGGTAATGTGGTATCACACTGAAACAGACAATTAAGCTTGGTTTCTATCAATATTTTAGAGGATAACACATGTTACGTCTAGGTTAGTTCTGGGATTTGCACTCATCAGGCTCATACTTTCGCATATATCTCTTACTTGATGGCCAGATTCTGGGCTCTTTCTGGATTGGATCACGTAGTAATGTGGTACCACACTGAAACAGTCGATTAAACCTGGTTTCGATCGATATTTTAGAGGATAACGCATGTTGGGTCTAGGTTAGGTCAGGGATTTGCACTCATCAGGCTCATACTTTCGCATATTTCTCATACTTGATGGCCAGATTCTGGGCCATTTTTGGTTTCGATCACGTAGTAATGCGGTATCATACTGAAACAGTCCATTAAACCTGGTTTCGATCAATATTTTTGAGGATAACACATGTTAAGTCTGAGTTGGGTCTTGGATTTGCCCCCATCAGGCTCATACTTTCGCATATATCTCTTACTTGATGGCCAGATTCTCGGCTCTTTCTGGATTGGATCACGTGGTAATGTGGTACCACACTGAAACAGTCATTTAAACCTAGCCTGGGTCAACATTTCAAAGGATAACGAATGTTAGGTCTAGGTTAGGTCTGGGATTTGCTCTCATCATGCTCATACTTTCGCATATTTCTCATGCATGTTGGCCAGATCCTGGGCTTTCACTGGTTTGGATCACGTAGTTATGTGGTATCATACTGAAACAGTCCATTAAACCTGGTTTCGATCAATATTTTAGAGGATAACACATGTTAAGTCTGAGTTGGGTCTAGGATTTGCCCTCATCAGGCTCACACTTTCGCATATATCTCTTACTTGATGGGCAGATTCTGGGCTTTTTTTGGATTGGATCACGTAGTAATTTGGTACCACACTGAAACAGTCGACTAAGCCAGGTCACGATCAATATTTTAGTGGATAACGCATGTTAGGTCTGGATTAGGTATGGGATTTGACCTCATCAGTCTCATACTTTCGCATTCTTCACATACTTCTTGAACAGATCCTGGGTTTTTTCTGGTATGGATCACATAGTAGTGTGGTACCACACTGAAACAGTCGATTAAAACTTGTTTCGATCGATATTTTAGAGGATAACACATGTTAGGTCTGGATTAGCTCTGGGATTTTCCCTCATCAGGGTCATACTTTCGCATATTTCTCATACTTGTTGGCCAGATTCTGGTCTTTTTTTGGTTTGGATCACGTAGTAATGTGGTACCACACTGAAACAGTCCATTAAACCTGGTTTCGATCAAAATTTTAGAGGATAATGCATGTTAGGTCTGTGTTAGGTCTGGGATTTGACTTCATCAGGGTCATATTTTCGCATATTTCTCATGCATGTTGGCCAGATCCTGGGCTTTCACTGGTTTGGATCACGTAGTTATGTGGTATCATACCGAAACAGTCCATAAAACCTGGTTTCGATCAATATTTTACAGGATGACACATGTTAAGTCTGAGTTGGGTGTAGGATTTGCCCTCATCAGGCTCATACTTTCGCATATATCTCTTACTTGATGGCCAGATTCTGGGCTTTTTCTGGTTTGGATCACGTAGGAATGTG
The DNA here is from genome assembly GCF_051014445.1 of Colletes latitarsis. Taxonomy (NCBI): domain Eukaryota; kingdom Metazoa; phylum Arthropoda; class Insecta; order Hymenoptera; family Colletidae; genus Colletes; species Colletes latitarsis. The sequence goes on along the minus strand of NC_135134.1, from coordinate 11,103,426 downwards.
GTACCACACTGATACAGTCGACTAAACCTGGTCACGATCAATATTTTTGAGGATAATGCATGTTAGGTCTAGGTTAGGTCTGGGATTTGCACTCATCAGGCTCATACTTTCGCATATTTCTCATACTTGATGGCCAGATCCTGGGCTTTTTCTGGTATGGACCACGTAGTAATGTGGTACCACACTGAAACTGTCGACTAAACCTGGTCTCGATCAATATTTTAGAGCATAACGCATGTTAGGTCTGGATTAGCTCTGGGATTTGCCCTCATCAGGCTCATACTTTCGCATATGTCTCATACTTGATGGCCAGATTCTGGGCTTTTTTTGGCTTGGATCACGTAGGAATGTTGTACCACACTGAAACAGTCGACTAAACCTGGACACGATCAATATTTTTGAGGATAATGCATGTTAGGTCTAGGTTAGGTCTGGGATTTGCACTCATCAGGCTCATACTTTCGCATATTTCTCATACTTGATGGCCAGACTCTGGGCTTTTTTTGGTTTGGATCACGTAGTAATGAGGAACCACACTGAAACAGTCCATTAAACCTGGTTTCGATCAATATTTTGGAGGATAACGCATGTTAGGTCTATGTTAGGTCTGGGATTTGCTCTCATCAGGCTTATACATTCACATTTTCCGCATACTTGTTGGCCAGCTCCCGGGCTTTTTCTCGTTTCGATCACGTGGTAATGTGGTATCGTACTGAAACAGTCCATTAAACCTGGTTTCGATCAATATTTTAGAGGAGAACACATGTTAAGTCTAGGTTAGGTCTGGGATTTTCCCTCATCAGGGTCATACTTTCGCATATTTCTCATACTTGTTGGCCAGATTCTGGTCTTTTTTTGGTTTGGATCACGTAGTAATGTGGTACCACACTGAAACAGTCCATTAAACCTGGTTTCGATCAAAATTTTAGAGGATAATGCATGTTAGGTCTGTGTTGGGTCTGGGATTTGACTTTATCAGGGTCATATTTTCGCAGTTTTAACATACATGTTGACCTGATCGAGGGGTTCTTTCTGGTTTGGATCACGTAGAAATGTGGTACCACACTGAAACAGTCAATTAAACCTGGTTTCGATGAATATTTTGGAGGATAACGCATGTTAGGTCTAGGTTAGGCCTTGGATTTGCCCCATCAGGCTCATACTTTCGCATATTTCTCATACTTGTTGGCCAGATTCTGGTCTTTTTTTGGTTTGGATCACGTAGAAATGTGGTACCACACTGAAACAGTCCATTAAACCTGGTTTCGATCAACATTTTAGGGGATAACGCATGATAGGTCTTGGTTAGGCCTTGGATTTGCCCTCATCAGGCTCACACTGTCGCATTCTTCACATACCTGTTGAAGAGATCCTGTGTTTTTTCTGGATTGGATCACGTAGTAATGTGGTACCACACCGAAACAGTCGACTAAACCCGGGCACAATCAATATTTTAGAGGATAACGCATGTTAGGACTAGGTTAGGTCTGGGACTTGCTCTCATCATGCTCATACTTTCGCATATTTCTCATGCTTGTTGGCCAGATCCTGGGCTTTCTCTGGTTTGGATCACGTAGTTATGTGGTACCACACTGAAACTGTCAAATTAAACCTGGTCTCGATCAATATTTTAGAGGATAACACATGTTAGGTCTAGGTTAGTTCTGGGACTTGTACTCATCAGGCTCATACTTTCGCATATTTCTCATACTTGATGGCTAGATTCTGGGCTTTTTTTGGCTTTGATCACGTAGTAATGTGGTACCACACTGAAACAGTCGACTAAACCTGGTCTCGATCAATATTTTAGAGCATAACGCATGTTAGGTCTATGTTAGGGTTGGGATTTGCAGTCATCAGGCTCATACTTTCGCATATATCTCTTACCTGATGGCCAGATTCTGGGCTTTTTCTGGATTGGATCATGTAGTAATGTGGTACCACACCGAAACAGTCGACTAGGCCTGGTCACGATCGATATTTTAGTGGATAATGCATGTTAGGTCTGGATTAGGTATGGGATTTGCCCTCATCAGTCTCATACTTTCGCATTCTTCACATACTTCTTGAACAGATCCTGGGTTTTTTCTGGTATGGATCACATAGTAGTGTGGTACCACACTGAAACAGTCGATTAAAACTTGTTTCGAACGATATTTTAGAGGATAACGCATGTTAGGTCTGGATTAGGTCTGGGATTTTCCCTCATCAGGCTCATACTTTCGCATATTTCTCATACTTGATGGCCAGATCCTGGCCTTTTTCTGCTTTGGATCACGTAGTAATGTGGTACCACACAGAAATAGTCGACTAAACCTGGTCTGGGTCAATATTTTAGAGGATAACGCATGTTAGGTCTAGGTTAGGTCTGGGATTTGCTCTCATCAGGCTCATACTTTCGCAAGTTTCTCATACTTGATGGCCAGATTCTGGGCTTTTTTTGGTTTGGATCACGCAGTAATGTGGTACCACACTGAAACAGACCATTAAACCTGGTCACGATCAATATTTTTGAGGATAATGCATGTTAGGTTTAGGTTAGGTCTGGGATTTGCACTGATCAGGCTCATACTTTCGCATATTTCTCATACTTGATGGCCAGATCCTGGGCTTTTTCTGGTATGGACCACGTAGTAATGTGGTACCACATTGAAACAGTCGACTAAACCTGGTCTCGATCAATATTTTAGAGGATAACGCATGTTAGGTCTGGATTAGGTCTGGGATTTGCCCCCTTCAGGCTCATACTTTTGCATATTTCTCATACTTGATTGCCAGATTTTGGGCTTTTTTTGGTTTGGATCACGTAGTAATGAGGTACCACACTGAAACAGTCGACCAAACCTGGTCTCGGTCAATATTTTAGAGGATAACGCATGTTAGGTCTTGGTTAGGTCTGGGATTTGCTCTCATCAGGCTCATACTTTTGCATATTTCTCGTACTTGGTGGCCAGATCCTGCGCTTTTTCTGGTTTGGATCACGTAGTTGTGTGGCACCACACTGAAACAGTCGACTAAACCTGGTCACGATCAATATTTTAGAGGATAACACATGTTAGGTCTAGGTTAGGTCTGGGATTTGCACTCATCAGGCTCATACTTTCGCATATTTCTCATACTTGATGGCCAGATTCTGGACTTTTTCTGGTTTGGATCACGTAGGAATGTGGTACCACACTGAAACAGTCGACTAAACCTGGTCACGATCAATATTTTTGACGATAATGCATGTTAGGTCTAGGTTAGGTCTGGGATTTGCACTCATCAGGCTCATACTGTCGCATATTTCTCATACTTGATGGCCAGATTCTGGGCTTTTTCTGGTTTGGATCACGTAGGAATGTGGTACCACACTGAAACAGTCGACTAAACCTGGTCACGATCAATATTTTTGAGGATAATGCATGTTAGGTCTAGGTTAGGTCTGGGATTTGCACTCATCAGGCTCATACTTTCGCATATTTCTCATACTTGATGGCCAGATCCTGGGCTTTTTCTGGTATGGACCACGTAGTAATGTGGTACCACACTGAAACTGTCGACTAAACCTGGTCTCGATCAATATTTTAGAGCATAACGCAAGTTAGGTCTGGATTAGCTCTGGGATTTGCCCTCATCAGGCTCATACTTTCGCATATTTCTCATACTTGATGGCCAGATTCTGGGCTTTTTTTGGTTTGGATTACGTAGGAATGGTGTACCACACTGAAACAGTCGACTAAACCTGGTCACGATCAATATTTTGGAGGATAATGCATGTTAGGTCTAGGTTAGGTCTGGGATTTGCACTCATCAGGCTCATACTTTCGCATATTTCTCATACTTGATGGCCAGATTCTGGGCCTTTTTTGGTTTCGATCACGTAGTAATGCGGTTCCACGCTGAAGCAGACCATTAAACCTGGTTTCGATCAATATTTTAGAGGATGACGCATGTTAGGTCTGGATTAGGTCTGGGATTTGCCCTCATCAGGCTCATACTTTCGCATTTTCCGCATACTTGTTGGCCAGATCCCGGGCTTTTTCTGGTTTGGATCACGTGGGAATGTGGTATCACACTGAAACAGACAATTAAACCTGGTTTTGATCAATAATTTAGAAGATAACTCTTGTTAGGTCTGGGTTAGGTCTGGGATTTGCCCTCTTCAGTCTCATACTTTCGCATTCTTCACATTCTTGTTGGCCAGATCCTGGGTTTTTTCTGGTTTTGATCACATAGTAATGTGGTACCACACTGAAACTGTCCATTAAACCTGGTTTCGATCAATATTTTAGAGGATAACGCATGTCAGGTCTATGTTAGGTCTGGGATTTGCTCTCATCAGGCTCATACTTTCGCATATTTCTCATACTTGTTGGCCAGATTCTGGGCTTTTTTTGGCTTGGATCACGTAGTAAGGTGGGACCACACTGAAACAGTCGATTAAACCTGGTCTCGATCAATATTTTAGAGGATAACGCATGTTAGGTCTGGGTTAGGTCTGGGATTTGCACTCATCAGGCTCATACTTTCGCATATTTCTCATACTTGATGGCCAGATCCTGGCCTTTTTCTGGTTTGGATCACGTAGTAATGTGGTACCACACTGAGACAGTCGACTAAACCTGGTCACGATCAATATTTTAGAGGATAACACATGTTAGGTCTAGGTTAGGTCTGGGATTTGCACTCATCAGGCTCATACTTTCGCATATTTCTCATACTTGATGGCCAGATCCTGGGCTTTTTCTGGTTTGGATCACTTAGTACTGTGGTACCACACTGAAACAGTCGACTAAACCTGGTCTCGATCAATATTTTAGGGGAAAACGCATGTTAGGTCTGGATTAGGTCGGGGATTTGACCTCATCAGGCTCATACTTTCGCATTTTCCGCATACTTGTTGGCCAGATCCCGGGCTTTTTCTGGTTCGGATCACGTGGTAATGTGGTATGACACTGAAACAGTCCATTAAACCTGGTTTCGATCAATATTTTAGAGGATAACACATGTTAAGTCTGAGTTGGATGTAGGATTTGCCCCCATCAGGCTCATACTTTCGCATATATCTCTTACTTGATGGCCAGATTCTGGGCTCTTTCTGGATTGGATCACGTGTTAATGTGGTACCACGCTGAAACAGGCCATTAAACCTGGTTTCGATCAATATTTTAGAGGAAAACGGATGTTAGGTCTATGTTAGGTCCGGGATTTGCCCCCATCAGGCTCACACTTTCGCATTCTTCACATACTTGTTGAACAGAACCCGGGTTTTTTCTGGTTTGGATCACGTAGCAATGTGGTACCACACTGAAGCAGTCGACTACACCTGGTCTCGATCAATATTTTAGGGGAAAACGCATGTTAGGCCTGGATTAGGTCTGGGATTTGCCCAAATCAGGCTCATACTTTCGCATTTTCCGCATACTTGTTGGCAAGATCCCGGGCGTTTTCTGGTTTGGATCACGTAGAAATGTGGTACCACACTGAAACAGTCCATTAAACCTGGTTTCGATCAATATTTTAGAGGATAACACATGTTAAGTCTGAGTTGGGTCTTGGATTTGCTCTCATCAGGCTCATACTTTCGCATATATCTCTTACTTGATGGCCAGATTCTAGGCTCTTTCTGGATTGGATCACATGGTAATGTGGTACCACACTGAAACAGTCGACTAAGCCTGGTCACGATCAATATTTTAGTGGATAACGCATGTTAGCTCTGGATTAGGTATGGGATTTGACCTCATCAGTCTCATACTTTCGCATTCTTCACATACTTCTTGAACAGATCCTGGGTTTTTTCTGGTATGGATCACATAGTAGTGTGGTACCACACTGAAACAGTCGATTAAAACTTGTTTCGATCGATATTTTAGAGGATAACGCATGTTAGGTCTGGATTAGGTCTGGGATTTTCCCTCATCAGGGTCATACTTTCGCATATTTCTCATACTTGTTGGCCAGATTCTGGTCTTTTTTTGGTTTGGATCACGTAGTAATGTGGTACCACACTGAAACAGTCCATTAAACCTGGTTTCGATCAAAATTTTAGAGGATAATGCATGTTAGGTCAGTGTTAGGTCTGGGATTTGACTTCATCAGGGTCATATTTTCGCATATTTCTCATGCATGTTGGCCAGATCCTGGGCTTTCACTGGTTTGGATCACGTAGTTATGTGGTATCATACTGAAACAGTCCATTAAACCTGGTTTCGATCAATATTTTACAGGATGACACATGTTAAGTCTGAGTTGGGTGTAGGATTTGCCCTCAACAGGCTCATACTTTCGCATATATCTCTTACTTGATGGCCAGATTCTGGGCTTTTTCTGGGTTGAATCACGTAGTAATGTGGTACCACACTGAAACAGTCGACTAAGCCTGGTCACGGTCAATATTTTAGTGGATAACGCATGTTAGGTCTGGATTAGGTATGGGATTTGACCTCATCAGTCTCATACTTTCGCATTCTACACATATTTCTTGAACAGATCCCGGGTTTTTTCTGGTATGGATCACATAGTAGTGTGGTACCACACTGAAACAGTCAATTAAACCTGGTTTCGATCCATATTTTAGAGGGTAACGCATGTTGGGTCTATGTTAGGTCCGGGATTTGCTCTCATCAGGCTCATACTTTCGCATATATCTCTTACTTGATGGCCAGATCCTTTGCTTTTTCTGGTTTGGATCACACAGTAATGTGGTACCACACTGAAACAGTCGATTAAACCTGGTTTCGATCGATATTTTAGAGGATAACGCATGTTAGGCCTAGGTTAGGTCTGGGATTTGCTCTCATCATGCTCATACTTTCGCATATTTCTCTTACTTGTTAGCCAGATCCTTTGCTTTTTTTGGATTGGATCACGCAGTAATGTGGTACCACACTGAAGCAGACCATTAAACCTGGTTTCGATCAATATTTTAGAGGATAACACATGTTAGGTCTAGGTTAGGCCTCGGATTTGCACTCATCTGGGTCATACTTTCGCATTCCTCACATACTTGTTGAACAGAACCCGGGTTTTTTCTGGTTTGGATCACGTGGTAAATTGGTACCACACTGAAACAGACAATTAAGCATGGTTTCTATCAATATTTTAGAGGATAACACATGTTACGTCTAGGTTAGTTCTGGGATTTGCACTCATCAGGCTCATACTTTCGCATATTTCTCATACTTGATGCCAGATTCTGGGCTTTTTCTGGTTTGGATCACGTAGTAATGTGGTACCACACAAAAACAGTCGACTGAGCCTGGTCACGATCAATATTTTAGAGGATAATGCATGTTAGGTCTAGGTTAGGTATGGGATATGCACTCATCAGGCTCATACTTTCGCATTTTCCGCATACTTGTTGGCCAGATCCCGGGCTTTTTCTGGTTTGGATCACGTGGTAATGTGGTATCACACTGAAACAGACAATTAAGCTTGGTTTCTATCAATATTTTAGAGGATAACACATGTTACGTCTAGGTTAGTTCTGGGATTTGCACTCATCAGGCTCATACTTTCGCATATATCTCTTACTTGATGGCCAGATTCTGGGCTCTTTCTGGATTGGATCACGTAGTAATGTGGTACCACACTGAAACAGTCGATTAAACCTGGTTTCGATCGATATTTTAGAGGATAACGCATGTTAGGTCTAGGTTAGGTCAGGGATTTGCACTCATCAGGCTCATACTTTCGCATATTTCTCATACTTGATGGCCAGATTCTGGGCCATTTTTGGTTTCGATCACGTAGTTATGTGGTATCATACTGAAACAGTCCATTAAACCTGGTTTCGATCAATATTTTAGAGGATAACACATGTTAAGTCTGAGTTGGGTCTAGGATTTGCCCTCATCAGGCTCACACTTTCGCATATATCTCTTACTTGATGGGCAGATTCTGGGCTTTTTTTGGATTGGATCACGTAGTAATTTGGTACCACACTGAAACAGTCGACTAAGCCAGGTCACGATCAATATTTTAGTGGATAACGCATGTTAGGTCTGGATTAGGTATGGGATTTGACCTCATCAGTCTCATACTTTCGCATTCTTCACATACTTCTTGAACAGATCCTGGGTTTTTTCTGGTATGGATCACATAGTAGTGTGGTACCACACTGAAACAGTCGATTAAAACTTGTTTCGATCGATATTTTAGAGGATAACACATGTTAGGTCTGGATTAGGTCTGGGATTTTCCCTCATCAGGGTCATACTTTCGCATATTTCTCATACTTGTTGGCCAGATTCTGGTCTTTTTTTGGTTTGGATCACGTAGTAATGTGGTACCACGCTGAAACAGGCCATTAAACCTGGTTTCGATCAATATTTTAGAGGAAAACGGATGTTAGGTCTATGTTAGGTCCGGGATTTGCCCCCATCAGGCTCACACTTTCGCATTCTTCACATACTTGTTGAACAGAACCCGGGTTTTTTCTGGTTTGGATCACGTAGCAATGTGGTACCACACTGAAGCAGTCGACTACACCTGGTCTCGATCAATATTTTAGGGGAAAACGCATGTTAGGCCTGGATTAGGTCTGGGATTTGCCCAAATCAGGCTCATACTTTCGCATTTTCCGCATACTTGTTGGCAAGATCCCGGGCGTTTTCTGGTTTGGATCACGTAGAAATGTGGTACCACACTGAAACAGTCCATTAAACCTGGTTTCGATCAATATTTTAGAGGATAACACATGTTAAGTCTGAGTTGGGTCTTGGATTTGCTCTCATCAGGCTCATACTTTCGCATATATCTCTTACTTGATGGCCAGATTCTAGGCTCTTTCTGGATTGGATCACATGGTAATGTGGTACCACACTGAAACAGTCGACTAAGCCTGGTCACGATCAATATTTTAGTGGATAACGCATGTTAGCTCTGGATTAGGTATGGGATTTGACCTCATCAGTCTCATACTTTCGCATTCTTCACATACTTCTTGAACAGATCCTGGGTTTTTTCTGGTATGGATCACATAGTAGTGTGGTACCACACTGAAACAGTCGATTAAAACTTGTTTCGATCGATATTTTAGAGGATAACGCATGTTAGGTCTGGATTAGGTCTGGGATTTTCCCTCATCAGGGTCATACTTTCGCATATTTCTCATACTTGTTGGCCAGATTCTGGTCTTTTTTTGGTTTGGATCACGTAGTAATGTGGTACCACACTGAAACAGTCCATTAAACCTGGTTTCGATCAAAATTTTAGAGGATAATGCATGTTAGGTCAGTGTTAGGTCTGGGATTTGACTTCATCAGGGTCATATTTTCGCATATTTCTCATGCATGTTGGCCAGATCCTGGGCTTTCACTGGTTTGGATCACGTAGTTATGTGGTATCATACTGAAACAGTCCATTAAACCTGGTTTCGATCAATATTTTACAGGATGACACATGTTAAGTCTGAGTTGGGTGTAGGATTTGCCCTCAACAGGCTCATACTTTCGCATATATCTCTTACTTGATGGCCAGATTCTGGGCTTTTTCTGGGTTGAATCACGTAGTAATGTGGTACCACACTGAAACAGTCGACTAAGCCTGGTCACGGTCAATATTTTAGTGGATAACGCATGTTAGGTCTGGATTAGGTATGGGATTTGACCTCATCAGTCTCATACTTTCGCATTCTACACATATTTCTTGAACAGATCCCGGGTTTTTTCTGGTATGGATCACATAGTAGTGTGGTACCACACTGAAACAGTCAATTAAACCTGGTTTCGATCCATATTTTAGAGGGTAACGCATGTTGGGTCTATGTTAGGTCCGGGATTTGCTCTCATCAGGCTCATACTTTCGCATATATCTCTTACTTGATGGCCAGATCCTTTGCTTTTTCTGGTTTGGATCACACAGTAATGTGGTACCACACTGAAACAGTCGATTAAACCTGGTTTCGATCGATATTTTAGAGGATAACGCATGTTAGGCCTAGGTTAGGTCTGGGATTTGCTCTCATCATGCTCATACTTTCGCATATTTCTCTTACTTGTTAGCCAGATCCTTTGCTTTTTTTGGATTGGATCACGCAGTAATGTGGTACCACACTGAAGCAGACCATTAAACCTGGTTTCGATCAATATTTTAGAGGATAACACATGTTAGGTCTAGGTTAGGCCTCGGATTTGCACTCATCTGGGTCATACTTTCGCATTCCTCACATACTTGTTGAACAGAACCCGGGTTTTTTCTGGTTTGGATCACGTGGTAAATTGGTACCACACTGAAACAGACAATTAAGCATGGTTTCTATCAATATTTTAGAGGATAACACATGTTACGTCTAGGTTAGTTCTGGGATTTGCACTCATCAGGCTCATACTTTCGCATATTTCTCATACTTGATGCCAGATTCTGGGCTTTTTCTGGTTTGGATCACGTAGTAATGTGGTACCACACAAAAACAGTCGACTGAGCCTGGTCACGATCAATATTTTAGAGGATAATGCATGTTAGGTCTAGGTTAGGTATGGGATATGCACTCATCAGGCTCATACTTTCGCATTTTCCGCATACTTGTTGGCCAGATCCCGGGCTTTTTCTGGTTTGGATCACGTGGTAATGTGGTATCACACTGAAACAGACAATTAAGCTTGGTTTCTATCAATATTTTAGAGGATAACACATGTTACGTCTAGGTTAGTTCTGGGATTTGCACTCATCAGGCTCATACTTTCGCATATATCTCTTACTTGATGGCCAGATTCTGGGCTCTTTCTGGATTGGATCACGTAGTAATGTGGTACCACACTGAAACAGTCGATTAAACCTGGTTTCGATCGATATTTTAGAGGATAACGCATGTTAGGTCTAGGTTAGGTCAGGGATTTGCACTCATCAGGCTCATACTTTCGCATATTTCTCATACTTGATGGCCAGATTCTGGGCCATTTTTGGTTTCGATCACGTAGTTATGTGGTATCATACTGAAACAGTCCATTAAACCTGGTTTCGATCAATATTTTAGAGGATAACACATGTTAAGTCTGAGTTGGGTCTAGGATTTGCCCTCATCAGGCTCACACTTTCGCATATATCTCTTACTTGATGGGCAGATTCTGGGCTTTTTTTGGATTGGATCACGTAGTAATTTGGTACCACACTGAAACAGTCGACTAAGCCAGGTCACGATCAATATTTTAGTGGATAACGCATTTTAGGTCTGGATTAGGTATGGGATTTGACCTCATCAGTCTCATACTTTCGCATTCTTCACATACTTCTTGAACAGATCCTGGGTTTTTTCTGGTATGGATCACATAGTAGTGTGGTACCACACTGAAACAGTCGATTAAAACTTGTTTCGATCGATATTTTAGAGGATAACACATGTTAGGTCTGGATTAGGTCTGGGATTTTCCCTCATCAGGGTCATACTTTCGCATATTTCTCATACTTGTTGGCCAGATTCTGGTCTTTTTTTGGTTTGGATCACGTAGTAATGTGGTACCACACTGAAACAGTCCATTAAACCTGGTTTCGATCAAAATTTTAGAGGATAATGCATGTTAGGTCTGTGTTAGGTCTGGGATTTGACTTCATCAGGGTCATATTTTCGCATATTTCTCATGCATGTTGGCCAGATCCTGGGCTTTCACTGGTTTGGATCACGTAGTTATGTGGTATCATACCGAAACAGTCCATAAAACCTGGTTTCGATCAATATTTTACAGGATGACACATGTTAAGTCTGAGTTGGGTGTAGGATTTGCCCTCATCAGGCTCATACTTTCGCATATATCTCTTACTTGATGGCCAGATTCTGGGCTTTTTCTGGTTTGGATCACGTAGGAATGTGGTACCACACTGATACAGTCGACTAAACCTGGTCACGATCAATATTTTTGAGGATAATGCATGTTAGGTCTAGGTTAGGTCTGGGATTTGCACTCATCAGGCTCATACTTTCGCATATTTCTCATACTTGATGGCCAGATCCTGGGCTTTTTCTGGTATGGACCACGTAGTAATGTGGTACCACACTGAAACTGTCGACTAAACCTGGTCTCGATCAATATATTAGAGCATAACGCATGTTAGGTCTGGATTAGCTCTGGGATTTGCCCTCATCAGGCTCATACTTTCGCATATGTCTCATACTTGATGGCCAGATTCTGGGCTTTTTTTGGCTTGGATCACGTAGGAATGTTGTACCACACTGAAACAGTCGACTAAACCTGGACACGATCAATATTTTTGAGGATAATGCATGTTAGGTCTAGGTTAGGTCTGGGATTTGCACTCATCAGGCTCATACTTTCGCATATTTCTCATACTTGATGGCCAGACTCTGGGCTTTTTTTGGTTTGGATCACGTAGTAATGAGGAACCACACTGAAACAGTCCATTAAACCTGGTTTCGATCAATATTTTAGAGGATAACGCATGTTAGGTCTATGTTAGGTCTGGGATTTGCTCTCATCAGGCTTATACATTCACATTTTCCGCATACTTGTTGGCCAGCTCCCGGGCTTTTTCTCGTTTCGATCACGTGGTAATGTGGTATCGTACTGAAACAGTCCATTAAACCTGGTTTCGATCAATATTTTAGAGGAGAACACATGTTAAGTCTAGGTTAGGTCTGGGATTTTCCCTCATCAGGGTCATACTTTCGCATATTTCTCATACTTGTTGGCCAGATTCTGGTCTTTTTTTGGTTTGGATCACGTAGTAATGTGGTACCACACTGAAACAGTCCATTAAACCTGGTTTCGATCAAAATTTTAGTGGATAATGCATGTTAGGTCTGTGTTGGGTCTGGGATTTGACTTTATCAGGGTCATATTTTCGCAGTTTTAACATACATGTTGACCTGATCGAGGGGTTCTTTCTGGTTTGGATCACGTAGAAATGTGGTACCACACTGAAACAGTCAATTAAACCTGGTTTCGATGAATATTTTGGAGGATAACGCATGTTAGGTCTAGGTTAGGCCTTGGATTTGCCCCATCAGGCTCATACTTTCGCATATTTCTCATACTTGTTGGCCAGATTCTGGTCTTTTTTTGGTTTGGATCACGTAGAAATGTGGTACCACACTGAAACAGTCCATTAAACCTGGTTTCGATCAACATTTTAGGGTATAACGCATGATAGGTCTTGGTTAGGCCTTGGATTTGCCCTCATCAGGCTCACACTGTCGCATTCTTCACATACCTGTTGAACAGATCCTGTGTTTTTTCTGGTTTGAATCACGCAGTAATGTGGTACCGCACTGAAACAGACCATTAAACCTGGTTTCGATCAATATTTTAGAGGATAACACATGTCAGGTCTAGGTTAGACCTTGGATTTGCACTCATCAGGGTCATACTTTCGCATTCTTCACATACTTGTTGAACAGAACCCGGGTTTTTTCTGGTTTGGATCACGTAGCAATGTGGTACCACACTGAAACAGTCGACTACACCTGGTCCCGATCAATATTTTGGGGGAAAACGCATGTTAGGCCTGGATTAGGTCTGGGATTTGCCCAAATCAGGCTCATACTTTCGCATTTTCCGCATACTTGTTGGCAAGATCCCGGGCTTTTTCTGGTTTGGATCACGTAGAAATGTGGTACCACACCGAAACAGTCGACTAAGCCTGGTCACGATGAATATCTTAGTGGATAATGCATGTTAGGTCTGGATTATGTATGGGATTTGCCCTCATCAGTCTGATACTTTCGCATTCCTCACATACTTGTTGAACAGATCCTGGGTTTTTTCTGGTATGGATCACATAGTAGTGTGGTACCACACTGAAACAGTCGATTAATACTTGTTTCGATCGACTTTTTAGAGGATAACGCATGTTAGGTCTGGATTAGGTCTGGGATTTTCCCTCATCAGGCTCATACTTTCGCATATTTCTCATACTTGATGGCCAGATCCTGGCCTTTTTCTGCTTTGGATCACGTAGGAATGTGGTACCACACTGAAACAGTCCATTAAACCTGGTTTCGATTAATATTTTAGAGGATAAGACATGTTAAGTCTGAGTTGGGTCTAGGATTTGCCCTCCTCAGGCTCATACTTTCGCATATATCTCTTACTTGATGGCCAGATTCTGGGCTTTTTCTGGATTGGATCACGTAGTAATGTGGTACCACACCGAAACAGTCGACTAAACCTGGGCACAATCAATATTTTAGAGGATAACACATGTTAGGTCTAGGTTAGTTCTGGGACTTGTACTCATCAGGCTCATACTTTCGCATATTTCTCATACTTGATGGCTAGATTCTGGGCTTTTTTTGGCTTTGATCACGTAGTAATGTGGTACCACACTGAAACAGTCGACTAAACCTGGTCTCGATCAATATTTTAGAGCATAACGCATGTTAGGTCTATGTTAGGGTTGGGATTTGCAGTCATCAGGCTCATACTTTCGCATATATCTCTTACCTGATGGCCAGATTCTGGGCTTTTTCTGGATTGGATCATGTAGTAATGTGGTACCACACCGAAACAGTCGACTAGGCCTGGTCACGATCGATATTTTAGTGGATAATGCATGTTAGGTCTGGATTAGGTATGGGATTTGCCCTCATCAGTCTCATACTTTCGCATTCTTCACATACTTCTTGAACAGATCCTGGGTTTTTTCTGGTATGGATCACTTAGTAGTGTGGTACCACACTGAAACAGTCGATTAAAACTTGTTTCGATCGATATTTTAGAGGATAACGCATGTTAGGTCTGGATTAGGTCTGGGATTTTCCCTCATCAGGCTCATACTTTCGCATATTTCTCATACTTGATGGCCAGATCCTGGCCATTTTCTGCTTTGGATCACGTAGTAATGTGGTACCACACAGAAACAGTCGACTAAACCTGGTCTGGGTCAAGATTTTAGAGGATAACGCATGTTAGGTCTAGGTTAGGTCTGGGATTTGCTCTCATCAGGCTCATACTTTTCCATATTTCTCGTACTTGTTGGCCAGATCCTGCGCTTTTTCTGGTTTGGATCACGTAGTAGTGTGGTACCACACTGAAACAGTCGACTAAACCTGGTCTCGATCAATATTTTAGGGGAAAACGCATGTTAGGCCAATGTTAGGTCTGGGATTTGCTCTCATCAGGCTTATACATTCACATTTTCCGCATACTTGCTGGCCAGATCCCGGGCTTTTTCTCGTTTCGATCACGTGGTAATGTGGTACCACACTGAAACAGTCAATCAAACCTAGTCTGGGTCAACATTTCAAAGGATAACTCATGTTAGGTCTAGGTTAGGTCTGGGATTTGCTCTCATCAGTCTCATACTTTCGCATGTTTCTCATACTTGATGGCCAGACTCTGGGCTTTTTTTGGTTTGGATCACGTAGTAATGAGGAACCACACTGAAACAGTCCATTAAACCTGGTTTCGATCAATATTTTAGAGGATAACGCATGTTAGGTCTATGTTAGGTCTGGGATTTGCTCTCATCAGGCTTATACATTCACATTTTCCGCATACTTGTTGGCCAGCTCCCGGGCTTTTTCTCGTTTCGATCACGTGGTAATGTGGTATCGTACTGAAACAGTCCATTAAACCTGGTTTCGATCAATATTTTAGAGGAGAACACATGTTAAGTCTAGGTTAGGTCTGGGATTTTCCCACATCAGGGTCATACTTTCGCATATTTCTCATACTTGTTGGCCAGATTCTGGTCTTTTTTTGGTTTGGATCACGCAGTAATGTGGTACCACACTGAAACAGTCCATTAAACCTGGTTTCGATCAAAATTTTAGAGGATAATGCATGTTAGGTCTGTGTTGGGTCTGGGATTTGACTTTATCAGGGTCATATTTTCGCAGTTTTAACATACATGTTGACCTGATCGAGGGGTTCTTTCTGGTTTGGATCACGTAGAAATGTGGTACCACACTGAAACAGTCAATTAAACCTTGTTTCGATGAATATTTTGGAGGATAACGCATGTTAGGTCTAGGTTAGGCCTTGGATTTGCCCAATCAGGCTCATACTTTCGCATATTTCTCATACTTGTTGGCCAGATTCTGGTCTTTTTTTGGTTTGGATCACGTAGAAATGTGGTACCACACTGAAACAGTCCATTAAACCTGGTTTCGATCAACATTTTAGAGGATAACGCATGATAGGTCTTGGTTAGGCCTTGGATTTGCCCTCATCAGGCTCACACTGTCGCATTCTTCACATACCTGTTGAACAGATCCTGTGTTTTTTCTGGTTTGGATCACGCAGTAATGTGGTACCACACTGAAACAGACCATTAAACCTGGTTTCGATCAATATTTTAGAGGATAACATATCTCAGGTCTAGGTTAGACCTTGGATTTGCACTCATCAGGGTCATACTTTCGCATTCTTCACATACTTGTTGAACAGAACCCGGGTTTTTTCTGGTTTGGATCACGTAGCAATGTGGTACCACACTGAAGCAGTCGACTACACCTGGTCTCGATCAATATTTTAGGGGAAAACGCATGTTAGGCCTGGATTAGGTCTGGGATTTGCCCAAATCAGGCTCATACTTTCGCATTTTCCGCATACTTGTTGGCAAGATCCCGGGCGTTTTCTGGTTTGGATCACGTAGAAATGTGGTACCACACTGAAACAGTCAATTAAACCTGGTCTGGGTCAACATTTCAAAGGATAACTCATGTTAGGTCTAGGTTAGGTCAGGGATTTGCTCTCATCAGGCTCATACTTTCGCATATTTCCAATACTTGAAGGCCAGATCCTAGCCATTTTCTGCTTTGGATCACGCAGTCATGTGGCACCACACTGAAACAGTCGACTAAACCTGGTCTCGGTCAATATTTTAGAGGATAACGCATGTTAGGTCTAGGTTAGGTCTGGGATTTGCTCTCATCATGCTCATACTTTCGCATATTTCTCATTCTTGTTGGCCAGATCCTGGGCTTTCACTGGTTTGGATCACGTAGTAATGCGGTACCACGCTGAAACAGACCATTAAACCTGGTTTCGATTAATATTTTAGAGGGTAATACATGTTAAGTCTGAGTTGGGTCTAGGATTTGCCCTCCTCAGGCTCATACTTTCGCATATATCTCATACTTGATGGCCAGATCCTGGCCTTTTTCTGCTTTGGACCACGTAGGAATGTGGTACCACACTGAAACAGTCCATTAAACCTGGTTTCGATTAATATTTTAGAGGATAACACATGTTAAGTCTGAGTTGGGTCTAGGATTTGCCCTCCTCAGGCTCATACTTTCGCATATATCTCTTACTTGATGGCCAGATTCTGGGCTTTTTCTGGATTGGATCACGTAGTAATGTGGTATCACACCGAAACAGTCGACTAAACCTGGGCACGATCAATATTTTAGAGGATAACGCATGTTAGGACTAGGATAGGTCTGGGATTTGCTCTCATCATGCTCATACTTTCGCATATTTCTCATGCTTGTTGGCCAGATCCTGGGCTTTCTCTGGTTTGGATCACGTAGTTATGTGGTACCACACTGAAACTGTCAAATTAAACCTGGTCTCGATCAATATTTTAGAGGATAACACATGTTAGGTCTATGTTAGGGTTGGGATTTGCAGTCATCAGGCTCATACTTTCGCATATATCTCTTACTTGATGGCCAGATTCTGGGCTTTTTCTGGATTGGATCATGTAGTAATGTGATACCACACCGAAACAGTCGACTAGGCCTGGTCACGATCGATATTTTAGTGGATAATGCATGTTAGGTCTGGATTAGGTATGGGATTTGCCCTCATCAGTCTCATACTTTCGCATTCTTCACATACTTCTTGAACAGATCCTGGGTTTTTTCTGGTATGGATCACATAGTAGTGTGGTACCACACTGAAACAGTCGATTAAAACTTGTTTCGAACGATATTTTAGAGGATAACGCATGTTAGGTCTGGATTAGGTCTGGGATTTTCCCTCATCAGGCTCATACTTTCGCATATTTCTCATACTTGATGGCCAGATCCTGGCCTTTTTCTGCTTTGGATCACGTAGTAATGTGGTACCACACAGAAATAGTCGACTAAACCTGGTCTGGGTCAATATTTTAGAGGATAACGCATGTTAGGTCTAGGTTAGGTCTGGGATTTGCTCTCATCAGGCTCATACTTTCGCAAGTTTCTCATACTTGATGGCCAGATTCTGGGCTTTTTTTGGTTTGGATCACGCAGTAATGTGGTACCACACTGAAACAGACCATTAAACCTGGTCACGATCAATATTTTTGAGGATAATGCATGTTAGGTTTAGGTTAGGTCTGGGATTTGCACTGATCAGGCTCATACTTTCGCATATTTCTCATACTTGATGGCCAGATCCTGGGCTTTTTCTGGTATGGACCACGTAGTAATGTGGTACCACATTGAAACAGTCGACTAAACCTGGTCTCGATCAATATTTTAGAGGATAACGCATGTTAGGTCTGGATTAGGTCTGGGATTTGCCCCCTTCAGGCTCATACTTTTGCATATTTCTCATACTTGATTGCCAGATTTTGGGCTTTTTTTGGTTTGGATCACGTAGTAATGAGGTACCACACTGAAACAGTCGACTAAACCTGGTCTCCGTCAATATTTTAGAGGATAACGCATGTTAGGTCTTGGTTAGGTCTGGGATTTGCTCTCATCAGGCTCATACTTTTGCATATTTCTCGTACTTGGTGGCCAGATCCTGCGCTTTTTCTGGTTTGGATCACGTAGTAGTGTGGCACCACACTGAAACAGTCGACTAAACCTGGTCACGATCAATATTTTAGAGGATAACACATGTTAGGTCTAGGTTAGGTCTGGGATTTGCACCCATCAGGCTCATACTTTCGCATATTTCTCATACTTGATGGCCAGATTCTGGACTTTTTCTGGTTTGGATCACGTAGGAATGTGGTACCACACTGAAACAGTCGACTAAACCTGGTCACGATCAATATTTTTGAGGATAATGCATGTTAGGTCTAGGTTAGGTCTGGGATTTGCACTCATCAGGCTCATACTGTCGCATATTTCTCATACTTGATGGCCAGATTCTGGGCTTTTTCTGGTTTGGATCACGTAGGAATGTGGTACCACACTGAAACAGTCGACTAAACCTGGTCACGATCAATATTTTTGAGGATAATGCATGTTAGGTCTAGGTTAGGTCTGGGATTTGCACTCATCAGGCTCATACTTTCGCATATTTCTCATACTTGATGGCCAGATCCTGGGCTTTTTCTGGTATGGACCACGTAGTAATGTGGTACCACACTGAAACTGTCGATTAAACCTGGTTTCGATCGATATTTTAGAGGATAACGCATGTTAGGTCTAGGTTAGGTCAGGGATTTGCACTCATCAGGCTCATACTTTCGCATATTTCTCATACTTGATGGCCAGATTCTGGGCCATTTTTGGTTTCGATCACGTAGTAATGCGGTATCATACTGAAACAGTCCATTAAACCTGGTTTCTATCAATATTTTTGAGGATAACACATGTTAAGTCTGAGTTGGGTCTTGGATTTGCCCCCATCAGGCTCATACTTTCGCATATATCTCTTACTTGATGGCCAGATTCTCGGCTCTTTCTGGATTGGATCACGTGGTAATGTGGTACCACACTGAAACAGTCATTTAAACCTAGCCTGGGTCAACATTTCAAAGGATAACGAATGTTAGGTCTAGGTTAGGTCTGGGATTTGCTCTCATCATGCTCATACTTTCGCATATTTCTCATGCATGTTGGCCAGATCCTGGGCTTTCACTGGTTTGGATCACGTAGTTATGTGGTATCATACTGAAACAGTCCATTAAACCTGGTTTCGATCAATATTTTAGAGGATAACACATGTTAAGTCTGAGTTGGGTCTAGGATTTGCCCTCATCAGGCTCACACTTTCGCATATATCTCTTACTTGATGGGCAGATTCTGGGCTTTTTTTGGATTGGATCACGTAGTAATTTGGTACCACACTGAAACAGTCGACTAAGCCAGGTCACGATCAATATTTTAGTGGATAACGCATGTTAGGTCTGGATTAGGTATGGGATTTGACCTCATCAGTCTCATACTTTCGCATTCTTCACATACTTCTTGAACAGATCCTGGGTTTTTTCTGGTATGGATCACATAGTAGTGTGGTACCACACTGAAACAGTCGATTAAAACTTGTTTCGATCGATATTTTAGAGGATAACACATGTTAGGTCTGGATTAGGTCTGGGATTTTCCCTCATCAGGGTCATACTTTCGCATATTTCTCATACTTGTTGGCCAGATTCTGGTCTTTTTTTGGTTTGGATCACGTAGTAATGTGGTACCACACTGAAACAGTCCATTAAACCTGGTTTCGATCAAAATTTTAGAGGATAATGCATGTTAGGTCTGTGTTAGGTCTGGGATTTGACTTCATCAGGGTCATATTTTCGCATATTTCTCATGCATGTTGGCCAGATCCTGGGCTTTCACTGGTTTGGATCACGTAGTTATGTGGTATCATACCGAAACAGTCCATAAAACCTGGTTTCGATCAATATTTTACAGGATGACACATGTTAAGTCTGAGTTGGGTGTAGGATTTGCCCTCATCAGGCTCATACTTTCGCATATATCTCTTACTTGATGGCCAGATTCTGGGCTTTTTCTGGTTTGGATCACGTAGGAATGTGGTACCACACTGATACAGTCGACTAAACCTGGTCACGATCAATATTTTTGAGGATAATGCATGTTAGGTCTAGGTTAGGTCTGGGATTTGCACTCATCAGGCTCATACTTTCGCATATTTCTCATACTTGATGGCCAGATCCTGGGCTTTTTCTGGTATGGACCACGTAGTAATGTGGTACCACACTGAAACTGTCGACTAAACCTGGTCTCGATCAATATATTAGAGCATAACGCATGTTAGGTCTGGATTAGCTCTGGGATTTGCCCTCATCAGGCTCATACTTTCGCATATGTCTCATACTTGATGGCCAGATTCTGGGCTTTTTTTGGCTTGGATCACGTAGGAATGTTGTACCACACTGAAACAGTCGACTAAACCTGGACACGATCAATATTTTTGAGGATAATGCATGTTAGGTCTAGGTTAGGTCTGGGATTTGCACTCATCAGGCTCATACTTTCGCATATTTCTCATACTTGATGGCCAGACTCTGGGCTTTTTTTGGTTTGGATCACGTAGTAATGAGGAACCACACTGAAACAGTCCATTAAACCTGGTTTCGATCAATATTTTAGAGGATAACGCATGTTAGGTCTATGTTAGGTCTGGGATTTGCTCTCATCAGGCTTATACATTCACATTTTCCGCATACTTGTTGGCCAGCTCCCGGGCTTTTTCTCGTTTCGATCACGTGGTAATGTGGTATCGTACTGAAACTGTCCATTAAACCTGGTTTCGATCAATATTTTAGAGGAGAACACATGTTAAGTCTAGGTTAGGTCTGGGATTTTCCCTCATCAGGGTCACACTTTCGCATATTTCTCATACTTGTTGGCCAGATTCTGGTCTTTTTTTGGTTTGGATCACGTAGTAATGTGGTACCACACTGAAACAGTCCATTAAACCTGGTTTCGATCAAAATTTTAGAGGATAATGCATGTTAGGTCTGTGTTGGGTCTGGGATTTGACTTTATCAGGGTCATATTTTCGCAGTTTTAACATACATGTTGACCTGATCGAGGGGTTCTTTCTGGTTTGGATCACGTAGAAATGTGGTACCACACTGAAACAGTCAATTAAACCTGGTTTCGATGAATATTTTGGAGGATAACGCATGTTAGGTCTAGGTTAGGCCTTGGATTTGCCCCATCAGGCTCATACTTTCGCATTCTTCACATACTTCTTGAACAGATCCTGGGTTTTTTCTGGTATGGATCACATAGTAGTGTGGTACCACACTGAAACAGTCGATTAAAACTTGTTTCGATCGATATTTTAGAGGATAACACATGTTAGGTCTGGATTAGGTCTGGGATTTTCCCTCATCAGGGTCATACTTTCGCATATTTCTCATACTTGTTGGCCAGATTCTGGTCTTTTTTTGGTTTGGATCACGTAGTAATGTGGTACCACACTGAAACAGTCCATTAAACCTGGTTTCGATCAAAATTTTAGAGGATAATGCATGTTAGGTCTGTGTTAGGTCTGGGATTTGACTTCATCAGGGTCATATTTTCGCATATTTCTCATGCATGTTGGCCAGATCCTGGGCTTTCACTGGTTTGGATCACGTAGTTATGTGGTATCATACCGAAACAGTCCATAAAACCTGGTTTCGATCAATATTTTACAGGATGACACATGTTAAGTCTGAGTTGGGTGTAGGATTTGCCCTCATCAGGCTCATACTTTCGCATATATCTCTTACTTGATGGCCAGATTCTGGGCTTTTTCTGGTTTGGATCACGTAGGAATGTGGTACCACACTGATACAGTCGACTAAACCTGGTCACGATCAATATTTTTGAGGATAATGCATGTTAGGTCTAGGTTAGGTCTGGGATTTGCACTCATCAGGCTCATACTTTCGCATATTTCTCATACTTGATGGCCAGATCCTGGGCTTTTTCTGGTATGGACCACGTAGTAATGTGGTACCACACTGAAACTGTCGACTAAACCTGGTCTCGATCAATATATTAGAGCATAACGCATGTTAGGTCTGGATTAGCTCTGGGATTTGCCCTCATCAGGCTCATACTTTCGCATATGTCTCATACTTGATGGCCAGATTCTGGGCTTTTTTTGGCTTGGATCACGTAGGAATGTTGTACCACACTGAAACAGTCGACTAAACCTGGACACGATCAATATTTTTGAGGATAATGCATGTTAGGTCTAGGTTAGGTCTGGGATTTGCACTCATCAGGCTCATACTTTCGCATATTTCTCATACTTGATGGCCAGACTCTGGGCTTTTTTTGGTTTGGATCACGTAGTAATGAGGAACCACACTGAAACAGTCCATTAAACCTGGTTTCGATCAATATTTTAGAGGATAACGCATGTTAGGTCTATGTTAGGTCTGGGATTTGCTCTCATCAGGCTTATACATTCACATTTTCCGCATACTTGTTGGCCAGCTCCCGGGCTTTTTCTCGTTTCGATCACGTGGTAATGTGGTATCGTACTGAAACAGTCCATTAAACCTGGTTTCGATCAATATTTTAGAGGAGAACACATGTTAAGTCTAGGTTAGGTCTGGGATTTTCCCTCATCAGGGTCATACTTTCGCATATTTCTCATACTTGTTGGCCAGATTCTGGTCTTTTTTTGGTTTGGATCACGTAGTAATGTGGTACCACACTGAAACAGTCCATTAAACCTGGTTTCGATCAAAATTTTAGAGGATAATGCATGTTAGGTCTGTGTTGGGTCTGGGATTTGACTTTATCAGGGTCATATTTTCGCAGTTTTAACATACATGTTGACCTGATCGAGGGGTTCTTTCTGGTTTGGATCACGTAGAAATGTGGTACCACACTGAAACAGTCAATTAAACCTGGTTTCGATGAATATTTTGGAGGATAACGCATGTTAGGTTTAGGTTAGGCCTTGGATTTGCCCCATCAGGCTCATACTTTCGCATATTTCTCATACTTGTTGGCCAGATTCTGGTCTTTTTTTGGTTTGGATCACGTAGAAATGTGGTACCACACTGAAACAGTCCATTAAACCTGGTTTCGATCAACATTTTAGGGGATAACGCATGATAGGTCTTGGTTAGGCCTTGGATTTGCCCTCATCAGGCTCACACTGTCGCATTCTTCACATACCTGTTGAACAGATCCTGTGTTTTTTCTGGTTTGAATCACGCAGTAATGTGGTACCGCACTGAAACAGACCATTAAACCTGGTTTCGATCAATATTTTAGAGGATAACACATGTCAGGTCTAGGTTAGACCTTGGATTTGCACTCATCAGGGTCATACTTTCGCATTCTTCACATACTTGTTGAACAGAACCCGGGTTTTTTCTGGTTTGGATCACGTAGCAATGTGGTACCACACTGAAACAGTCGACTACACCTGGTCCCGATCAATATTTTGGGGGAAAACGCATGTTAGGCCTGGATTAGGTCTGGGATTTGCCCAAATCAGGCTCATACTTTCGCATTTTCCGCATACTTGTTGGCAAGATCCCGGGCTTTTTCTGGTTTGGATCACGTAGAAATGTGGTACCACACCGAAACAGTCGACTAAGCCTGGTCACGATGAATATCTTTGTGGATAATGCATGTTAGGTCTGGATTATGTATGGGATTTGCCCTCATCAGTCTGATACTTTCGCATTCCTCACATACTTGTTGAACAGATCCTGGGTTTTTTCTGGTATGGATCACATAGTAGTGTGGTACCACACTGAAACAGTCGATTAAAACTTGTTTCGATCGACTTTTTAGAGGATAACGCATGTTAGGTCTGGATTAGGTCTGGGATTTTCCCTCATCAGGCTCATACTTTCGCATATTTCTCATACTTGATGGCCAGATCCTGGCCTTTTTCTGCTTTGGATCACGTAGGAATGTGGTACCACACTGAAACAGTCCATTAAACCTGGTTTCGATTAATATTTTAGAGGATAAGACATGTTAAGTCTGAGTTGGGTCTAGGATTTGCCCTCCTCAGGCTCATACTTTCGCATATATCTCTTACTTGATGGCCAGATTCTGGGCTTTTTCTGGATTGGATCACGTAGTAATGTGGTACCACACCGAAACAGTCGACTAAACCTGGGCACAATCAATATTTTAGAGGATAACACATGTTAGGTCTAGGTTAGTTCTGGGACTTGTACTCATCAGGCTCATACTTTCGCATATTTCTCATACTTGATGGCTAGATTCTGGGCTTTTTTTGGCTTTGATCACGTAGTAATGTGGTACCACACTGAAACAGTCGACTAAACCTGGTCTCGATCAATATTTTAGAGCATAACGCATGTTAGGTCTATGTTAGGGTTGGGATTTGCAGTCATCAGGCTCATACTTTCGCATATATCTCTTACCTGATGGCCAGATTCTGGGCTTTTTCTGGATTGGATCATGTAGTAATGTGGTACCACACCGAAACAGTCGACTAGGCCTGGTCACGATCGATATTTTAGTGGATAATGCATGTTAGGTCTGGATTAGGTATGGGATTTGCCCTCATCAGTCTCATACTTTCGCATTCTTCACATACTTCTTGAACAGATCCTGGGTTTTTTCTGGTATGGATCACTTAGTAGTGTGGTACCACACTGAAACAGTCGATTAAAACTTGTTTCGATCGATATTTTAGAGGATAACGCATGTTAGGTCTGGATTAGGTCTGGGATTTTCCCTCATCAGGCTCATACTTTCGCATATTTCTCATACTTGATGGCCAGATCCTGGCCATTTTCTGCTTTGGATCACGTAGTAATGTGGTACCACACAGAAACAGTCGACTAAACCTGGTCTGGGTCAAGATTTTAGAGGATAACGCATGTTAGGTCTAGGTTAGGTCTGGGATTTGCTCTCATCAGGCTCATACTTTTCCATATTTCTCGTACTTGTTGGCCAGATCCTGCGCTTTTTCTGGTTTGGATCACGTAGTAGTGTGGTACCACACTGAAACAGTCGACTAAACCTGGTCTCGATCAATATTTTAGGGGAAAACGAATGTTAGGTCTATGTTAGGTCTGGGATTTGCTCTCATCAGGCTTATACATTCACGTTTTCCGCATACTTGTTGGCCAGATCCCGGGCTTTTTCTGGTTCGGATCACTTAGTAATGTGGTACCACACTGAAACAGTCGACTAAACCTGGTCTCGATCAATATTTTAGGGGAAAACGCATGTTAGGCCAATGTTAGGTCTGGGATTTGCTCTCATCAGGCTTATACATTCACATTTTCCGCATACTTGCTGGCCAGATCTCGGGCTTTTTCTCGTTTCGATCACGTGGTAATGTGGTACCACACTGAAACAGTCAATCAAACCTAGTCTGGGTCACATTTCAAAGGATAACTCATGTTAGGTCTAGGTTAGGTCTGGGATTTGCTCTCATCAGTCTCATACTTTCGCATGTTTCTCATACTTGATGGCCAGACTCTGGGCTTTTTTTGGTTTGGATCACGTAGTAATGAGGAACCACACTGAAACAGTCCATTAAACCTGGTTTCGATCAATATTTTAGAGGATAACGCATGTTAGGTCTATGTTAGGTCTGGGATTTGCTCTCATCAGGCTTATACATTCACATTTTCCGCATACTTGTTGGCCAGCTCCCGGGCTTTTTCTCGTTTCGATCACGTGGTAATGTGGTATCGTACTGAAACAGTCCATTAAACCTGGTTTCGATCAATATTTTAGAGGAGAACACATGTTAAGTCTAGGTTAGGTCTGGGATTTTCCCACATCAGGGTCATACTTTCGCATATTTCTCATACTTGTTGGCCAGATTCTGGTCTTTTTTTGGTTTGGATCACGCAGTAATGTGGTACCACACTGAAACAGTCCATTAAACCTGGTTTCGATCAAAATTTTAGAGGATAATGCATGTTAGGTCTGTGTTGGGTCTGGGATTTGACTTTATCAGGGTCATATTTTCGCAGTTTTAACATACATGTTGACCTGATCGAGGGGTTCTTTCTGGTTTGGATCACGTAGAAATGTGGTACCACACTGAAACAGTCAATTAAACCTTGTTTCGATGAATATTTTGGAGGATAACGCATGTTAGGTCTAGGTTAGGCCTTGGATTTGCCCAATCAGGCTCATACTTTCGCATATTTCTCATACTTGTTGGCCAGATTCTGGTCTTTTTTTGGTTTGGATCACGTAGAAATGTGGTACCACACTGATACAGTCGACTAAACCTGGTCACGATCAATATTTTTGAGGATAATGCATGTTAGGTCTAGGTTAGGTCTGGGATTTGCACTCATCAGGCTCATACTTTCGCATATTTCTCATACTTGATGGCCAGATCCTGGGCTTTTTCTGGTATGGACCACGTAGTAATGTGGTACCACACTGAAACTGTCGATTAAACCTGGTTTCGATCGATATTTTAGAGGATAACGCATGTTAGGTCTAGGTTAGGTCAGGGATTTGCACTCATCAGGCTCATACTTTCGCATATTTCTCATACTTGATGGCCAGATTCTGGGCCATTTTTGGTTTCGATCACGTAGTAATGCGGTATCATACTGAAACAGTCCATTAAACCTGGTTTCTATCAATATTTTTGAGGATAACACATGTTAAGTCTGAGTTGGGTCTTGGATTTGCCCCCATCAGGCTCATACTTTCGCATATATCTCTTACTTGATGGCCAGATTCTCGGCTCTTTCTGGATTGGATCACGTGGTAATGTGGTACCACACTGAAACAGTCATTTAAACCTAGCCTGGGTCAACATTTCAAAGGATAACGAATGTTAGGTCTAGGTTAGGTCTGGGATTTGCTCTCATCATGCTCATACTTTCGCATATTTCTCATGCATGTTGGCCAGATCCTGGGCTTTCACTGGTTTGGATCACGTAGTTATGTGGTATCATACTGAAACAGTCCATTAAACCTGGTTTCGATCAATATTTTAGAGGATAACACATGTTAAGTCTGAGTTGGGTCTAGGATTTGCCCTCATCAGGCTCACACTTTCGCATATATCTCTTACTTGATGGAGAGATTCTGGGCTTTTTTTGGATTGGATCACGTAGTAATTTGGTACCACACTGAAACAGTCGACTAAGCCAGGTCACGATCAATATTTTAGTGGATAACGCATGTTAGGTCTGGATTAGGTATGGGATTTGACCTCATCAGTCTCATACTTTCGCATTCTTCACATACTTCTTGAACAGATCCTGGGTTTTTTCTGGTATGGATCACATAGTAGTGTGGTACCACACTGAAACAGTCGATTAAAACTTGTTTCGATCGATATTTTAGAGGATAACACATGTTAGGTCTGGATTAGGTCTGGGATTTTCCCTCATCAGGGTCATACTTTCGCATATTTCTCATACTTGTTGGCCAGATTCTGGTCTTTTTTTGGTTTGGATCACGTAGTAATGTGGTACCACACTGAAACAGTCCATTAAACCTGGTTTCGATCAAAATTTTAGAGGATAATGCATGTTAGGTCTGTGTTAGGTCTGGGATTTGACTTCATCAGGGTCATATTTTCGCATATTTCTCATGCATGTTGGCCAGATCCTGGGCTTTCACTGGTTTGGATCACGTAGTTATGTGGTATCATACCGAAACAGTCCATAAAACCTGGTTTCGATCAATATTTTACAGGATGACACATGTTAAGTCTGAGTTGGGTGTAGGATTTGCCCTCATCAGGCTCATACTTTCGCATATATCTCTTACTTGATGGCCAGATTCTGGGCTTTTTCTGGTTTGGATCACGTAGGAATGTGGTACCACACTGATACAGTCGACTAAACCTGGTCACGATCAATATTTTTGAGGATAATGCATGTTAGGTCTAGGTTAGGTCTGGGATTTGCACTCATCAGGCTCATACTTTCGCATATTTCTCATACTTGATGGCCAGATCCTGGGCTTTTTCTGGTATGGACCACGTAGTAATGTGGTACCACACTGAAACTGTCGACTAAACCTGGTCTCGATCAATATATTAGAGCATAACGCATGTTAGGTCTGGATTAGCTCTGGGATTTGCCCTCATCAGGCTCATACTTTCGCATATGTCTCATACTTGATGGCCAGATTCTGGGCTTTTTTTGGCTTGGATCACGTAGGAATGTTGTACCACACTGAAACAGTCGACTAAACCTGGACACGATCAATATTTTTGAGGATAATGCATGTTAGGTCTAGGTTAGGTCTGGGATTTGCACTCATCAGGCTCATACTTTCGCATATTTCTCATACTTGATGGCCAGACTCTGGGCTTTTTTTGGTTTGGATCACGTAGTAATGAGGAACCACACTGAAACAGTCCATTAAACCTGGTTTCGATCAATATTTTAGAGGATAACGCATGTTAGGTCTATGTTAGGTCTGGGATTTGCTCTCATCAGGCTTATACATTCACATTTTCCGCATACTTGTTGGCCAGCTCCCGGGCTTTTTCTCGTTTCGATCACGTGGTAATGTGGTATCGTACTGAAACAGTCCATTAAACCTGGTTTCGATCAATATTTTAGAGGAGAACACATGTTAAGTCTAGGTTAGGTCTGGGATTTTCCCTCATCAGGGTCATACTTTCGCATATTTCTCATACTTGTTGGCCAGATTCTGGTCTTTTTTTGGTTTGGATCACGTAGTAATGTGGTACCACACTGAAACAGTCCATTAAACCTGGTTTCGATCAAAATTTTAGAGGATAATGCATGTTAGGTCTGTGTTGGGTCTGGGATTTGACTTTATCAGGGTCATATTTTCGCAGTTTTAACATACATGTTGACCTGATCGAGGGGTTCTTTCTGGTTTGGATCACGTAGAAATGTGGTACCACACTGAAACAGTCAATTAAACCTGGTTTCGATGAATATTTTGGAGGATAACGCATGTTAGGTCTAGGTTAGGCCTTGGATTTGCCCCATCAGGCTCATACTTTCGCATATTTCTCATACTTGTTGGCCAGATTCTGGTCTTTTTTTGGTTTGGATCACGTAGAAATGTGGTACCACACTGAAACAGTCCATTAAACCTGGTTTCGATCAACATTTTAGGGGATAACGCATGATAGGTCTTGGTTAGGCCTTGGATTTGCCCTCATCAGGCTCACACTGTCGCATTCTTCACATACCTGTTGAACAGATCCTGTGTTTTTTCTGGTTTGAATCACGCAGTAATGTGGTACCGCACTGAAACAGACCATTAAACCTGGTTTCGATCAATATTTTAGAGGATAACACATGTCAGGTCTAGGTTAGACCTTGGATTTGCACTCATCAGGGTCATACTTTCGCATTCTTCACATACTTGTTGAACAGAACCCGGGTTTTTTCTGGTTTGGATCACGTAGCAATGTGGTACCACACTGAAACAGTCGACTACACCTGGTCCCGATCAATATTTTGGGGGAAAACGCATGTTAGGCCTGGATTAGGTCTGGGATTTGCCCAAATCAGGCTCATACTTTCGCATTTTCCGCATACTTGTTGGCAAGATCCCGGGCTTTTTCTGGTTTGGATCACGTAGAAATGTGGTACCACACCGAAACAGTCGACTAAGCCTGGTCACGATGAATATCTTTGTGGATAATGCATGTTAGGTCTGGATTATGTATGGGATTTGCCCTCATCAGTCTGATACTTTCGCATTCCTCACATACTTGTTGAACAGATCCTGGGTTTTTTCTGGTATGGATCACATAGTAGTGTGGTACCACACTGAAACAGTCGATTAAAACTTGTTTCGATCGACTTTTTAGAGGATAACGCATGTTAGGTCTGGATTAGGTCTGGGATTTTCCCTCATCAGGCTCATACTTTCGCATATTTCTCATACTTGATGGCCAGATCCTGGCCTTTTTCTGCTTTGGATCACGTAGGAATGTGGTACCACACTGAAACAGTCCATTAAACCTGGTTTCGATTAATATTTTAGAGGATAAGACATGTTAAGTCTGAGTTGGGTCTAGGATTTGCCCTCCTCAGGCTCATACTTTCGCATATATCTCTTACTTGATGGCCAGATTCTGGGCTTTTTCTGGATTGGATCACGTAGTAATGTGGTACCACACCGAAACAGTCGACTAAACCTGGGCACAATCAATATTTTAGAGGATAACACATGTTAGGTCTAGGTTAGTTCTGGGACTTGTACTCATCAGGCTCATACTTTCGCATATTTCTCATACTTGATGGCTAGATTCTGGGCTTTTTTTGGCTTTGATCACGTAGTAATGTGGTACCACACTGAAACAGTCGACTAAACCTGGTCTCGATCAATATTTTAGAGCATAACGCATGTTAGGTCTATGTTAGGGTTGGGATTTGCAGTCATCAGGCTCATACTTTCGCATATATCTCTTACCTGATGGCCAGATTCTGGGCTTTTTCTGGATTGGATCATGTAGTAATGTGGTACCACACCGAAACAGTCGACTAGGCCTGGTCACGATCGATATTTTAGTGGATAATGCATGTTAGGTCTGGATTAGGTATGGGATTTGCCCTCATCAGTCTCATACTTTCGCATTCTTCACATACTTCTTGAACAGATCCTGGGTTTTTTCTGGTATGGATCACTTAGTAGTGTGGTACCACACTGAAACAGTCGATTAAAACTTGTTTCGATCGATATTTTAGAGGATAACGCATGTTAGGTCTGGATTAGGTCTGGGATTTTCCCTCATCAGGCTCATACTTTCGCATATTTCTCATACTTGATGGCCAGATCCTGGCCATTTTCTGCTTTGGATCACGTAGTAATGTGGTACCACACAGAAACAGTCGACTAAACCTGGTCTGGGTCAAGATTTTAGAGGATAACGCATGTTAGGTCTAGGTTAGGTCTGGGATTTGCTCTCATCAGGCTCATACTTTTCCATATTTCTCGTACTTGTTGGCCAGATCCTGCGCTTTTTCTGGTTTGGATCACGTAGTAGTGTGGTACCACACTGAAACAGTCGACTAAACCTGGTCTCGATCAATATTTTAGGGGAAAACGAATGTTAGGTCTATGTTAGGTCTGGGATTTGCTCTCATCAGGCTTATACATTCACGTTTTCCGCATACTTGTTGGCCAGATCCCGGGCTTTTTCTGGTTCGGATCACTTAGTAATGTGGTACCACACTGAAACAGTCGACTAAACCTGGTCTCGATCAATATTTTAGGGGAAAACGCATGTTAGGCCAATGTTAGGTCTGGGATTTGCTCTCATCAGGCTTATACATTCACATTTTCCGCATACTTGCTGGCCAGATCTCGGGCTTTTTCTCGTTTCGATCACGTGGTAATGTGGTACCACACTGAAACAGTCAATCAAACCTAGTCTGGGTCACATTTCAAAGGATAACTCATGTTAGGTCTAGGTTAGGTCTGGGATTTGCTCTCATCAGTCTCATACTTTCGCATGTTTCTCATACTTGATGGCCAGACTCTGGGCTTTTTTTGGTTTGGATCACGTAGTAATGAGGAACCACACTGAAACAGTCCATTAAACCTGGTTTCGATCAATATTTTAGAGGATAACGCATGTTAGGTCTATGTTAGGTCTGGGATTTGCTCTCATCAGGCTTATACATTCACATTTTCCGCATACTTGTTGGCCAGCTCCCGGGCTTTTTCTCGTTTCGATCACGTGGTAATGTGGTATCGTACTGAAACAGTCCATTAAACCTGGTTTCGATCAATATTTTAGAGGAGAACACATGTTAAGTCTAGGTTAGGTCTGGGATTTTCCCACATCAGGGTCATACTTTCGCATATTTCTCATACTTGTTGGCCAGATTCTGGTCTTTTTTTGGTTTGGATCACGCAGTAATGTGGTACCACACTGAAACAGTCCATTAAACCTGGTTTCGATCAAAATTTTAGAGGATAATGCATGTTAGGTCTGTGTTGGGTCTGGGATTTGACTTTATCAGGGTCATATTTTCGCAGTTTTAACATACATGTTGACCTGATCGAGGGGTTCTTTCTGGTTTGGATCACGTAGAAATGTGGTACCACACTGAAACAGTCAATTAAACCTTGTTTCGATGAATATTTTGGAGGATAACGCATGTTAGGTCTAGGTTAGGCCTTGGATTTGCCCAATCAGGCTCATACTTTCGCATATTTCTCATACTTGTTGGCCAGATTCTGGTCTTTTTTTGGTTTGGATCACGTAGAAATGTGGTACCACACTGATACAGTCGACTAAACCTGGTCACGATCAATATTTTTGAGGATAATGCATGTTAGGTCTAGGTTAGGTCTGGGATTTGCACTCATCAGGCTCATACTTTCGCATATTTCTCATACTTGATGGCCAGATCCTGGGCTTTTTCTGGTATGGACCACGTAGTAATGTGGTACCACACTGAAACTGTCGATTAAACCTGGTTTCGATCGATATTTTAGAGGATAACGCATGTTAGGTCTAGGTTAGGTCAGGGATTTGCACTCATCAGGCTCATACTTTCGCATATTTCTCATACTTGATGGCCAGATTCTGGGCCATTTTTGGTTTCGATCACGTAGTAATGCGGTATCATACTGAAACAGTCCATTAAACCTGGTTTCTATCAATATTTTTGAGGATAACACATGTTAAGTCTGAGTTGGGTCTTGGATTTGCCCCCATCAGGCTCATACTTTCGCATATATCTCTTACTTGATGGCCAGATTCTCGGCTCTTTCTGGATTGGATCACGTGGTAATGTGGTACCACACTGAAACAGTCATTTAAACCTAGCCTGGGTCAACATTTCAAAGGATAACGAATGTTAGGTCTAGGTTAGGTCTGGGATTTGCTCTCATCATGCTCATACTTTCGCATATTTCTCATGCATGTTGGCCAGATCCTGGGCTTTCACTGGTTTGGATCACGTAGTTATGTGGTATCATACTGAAACAGTCCATTAAACCTGGTTTCGATCAATATTTTAGAGGATAACACATGTTAAGTCTGAGTTGGGTCTAGGATTTGCCCTCATCAGGCTCACACTTTCGCATATATCTCTTACTTGATGGAGAGATTCTGGGCTTTTTTTGGATTGGATCACGTAGTAATTTGGTACCACACTGAAACAGTCGACTAAGCCAGGTCACGATCAATATTTTAGTGGATAACGCATGTTAGGTCTGGATTAGGTATGGGATTTGACCTCATCAGTCTCATACTTTCGCATTCTTCACATACTTCTTGAACAGATCCTGGGTTTTTTCTGGTATGGATCACATAGTAGTGTGGTACCACACTGAAACAGTCGATTAAAACTTGTTTCGATCGATATTTTAGAGGATAACACATGTTAGGTCTGGATTAGGTCTGGGATTTTCCCTCATCAGGGTCATACTTTCGCATATTTCTCATACTTGTTGGCCAGATTCTGGTCTTTTTTTGGTTTGGATCACGTAGTAATGTGGTACCACACTGAAACAGTCCATTAAACCTGGTTTCGATCAAAATTTTAGAGGATAATGCATGTTAGGTCTGTGTTAGGTCTGGGATTTGACTTCATCAGGGTCATATTTTCGCATATTTCTCATGCATGTTGGCCAGATCCTGGGCTTTCACTGGTTTGGATCACGTAGTTATGTGGTATCATACCGAAACAGTCCATAAAACCTGGTTTCGATCAATATTTTACAGGATGACACATGTTAAGTCTGAGTTGGGTGTAGGATTTGCCCTCATCAGGCTCATACTTTCGCATATATCTCTTACTTGATGGCCAGATTCTGGGCTTTTTCTGGTTTGGATCACGTAGGAATGTGGTACCACACTGATACAGTCGACTAAACCTGGTCACGATCAATATTTTTGAGGATAATGCATGTTAGGTCTAGGTTAGGTCTGGGATTTGCACTCATCAGGCTCATACTTTCGCATATTTCTCATACTTGATGGCCAGATCCTGGGCTTTTTCTGGTATGGACCACGTAGTAATGTGGTACCACACTGAAACTGTCGACTAAACCTGGTCTCGATCAATATATTAGAGCATAACACATGTTAAGTCTAGGTTAGGTCTGGGATTTTCCCTCATCAGGGTCATACTTTCGCATATTTCTCATACTTGTTGGCCAGATTCTGGTCTTTTTTTGGTTTGGATCACGTAGTAATGTGGTACCACACTGAAACAGTCCATTAAACCTGGTTTCGATCAAAATTTTAGAGGATAATGCATGTTAGGTCTGTGTTGGGTCTGGGATTTGACTTTATCAGGGTCATATTTTCGCAGTTTTAACATACATGTTGACCTGATCGAGGGGTTCTTTCTGGTTTGGATCACGTAGAAATGTGGTACCACACTGAAACAGTCAATTAAACCTGGTTTCGATGAATATTTTGGAGGATAACGCATGTTAGGTCTAGGTTAGGCCTTGGATTTGCCCCATCAGGCTCATACTTTCGCATATTTCTCATACTTGTTGGCCAGATTCTGGTCTTTTTTTGGTTTGGATCACGTAGAAATGTGGTACCACACTGAAACAGTCCATTAAACCTGGTTTCGATCAACATTTTAGGGGATAACGCATGATAGGTCTTGGTTAGGCCTTGGATTTGCCCTCATCAGGCTCACACTGTCGCATTCTTCACATACCTGTTGAACAGATCCTGTGTTTTTTCTGGTTTGAATCACGCAGTAATGTGGTACCGCACTGAAACAGACCATTAAACCTGGTTTCGATCAATATTTTAGAGGATAACACATGTCAGGTCTAGGTTAGACCTTGGATTTGCACTCATCAGGGTCATACTTTCGCATTCTTCACATACTTGTTGAACAGAACCCGGGTTTTTTCTGGTTTGGATCACGTAGCAATGTGGTACCACACTGAAACAGTCGACTACACCTGGTCCCGATCAATATTTTGGGGGAAAACGCATGTTAGGCCTGGATTAGGTCTGGGATTTGCCCAAATCAGGCTCATACTTTCGCATTTTCCGCATACTTGTTGGCAAGATCCCGGGCTTTTTCTGGTTTGGATCACGTAGAAATGTGGTACCACACCGAAACAGTCGACTAAGCCTGGTCACGATGAATATCTTAGTGGATAATGCATGTTAGGTCTGGATTATGTATGGGATTTGCCCTCATCAGTCTGATACTTTCGCATTCCTCACATACTTGTTGAACAGATCCTGGGTTTTTTCTGGTATGGATCACATAGTAGTGTGGTACCACACTGAAACAGTCGATTAAAACTTGTTTCGATCGACTTTTTAGAGGATAACGCATGTTAGGTCTGGATTAGGTCTGGGATTTTCCCTCATCAGGCTCATACTTTCGCATATCTCTCATACTTGATGGCCAGATCCTGGCCTTTTTCTGCTTTGGATCACGTAGGAATGTGGTACCACACTGAAACAGTCCATTAAACCTGGTTTCGATTAATATTTTAGAGGATAAGACATGTTAAGTCTGAGTTGGGTCTAGGATTTGCCCTCCTCAGGCTCATACTTTCGCATATATCTCTTACTTGATGGCCAGATTCTGGGCTTTTTCTGGATTGGATCACGTAGTAATGTGGTACCACACCGAAACAGTCGACTAAACCTGGGCACAATCAATATTTTAGAGGATAACACATGTTAGGTCTAGGTTAGTTCTGGGACTTGTACTCATCAGGCTCATACTTTCGCATATTTCTCATACTTGATGGCTAGATTCTGGGCTTTTTTTGGCTTTGATCACGTAGTAATGTGGTACCACACTGAAACAGTCGACTAAACCTGGTCTCGATCAATATTTTAGAGCATAACGCATGTTAGGTCTATGTTAGGGTTGGGATTTGCAGTCATCAGGCTCATACTTTCGCATATATCTCTTACCTGATGGCCAGATTCTGGGCTTTTTCTGGATTGGATCATGTAGTAATGTGGTACCACACCGAAACAGTCGACTAGGCCTGGTCACGATCGATATTTTAGTGGATAATGCATGTTAGGTCTGGATTAGGTATGGGATTTGCCCTCATCAGTCTCATACTTTCGCATTCTTCACATACTTCTTGAACAGATCCTGGGTTTTTTCTGGTATGGATCACTTAGTAGTGTGGTACCACACTGAAACAGTCGATTAAAACTTGTTTCGATCGATATTTTGGAGGATAACGCATGTTAGGTCTGGATTAGGTCTGGGATTTTCCCTCATCAGGCTCATACTTTCGCATATTTCTCATACTTGATGGCCAGATCCTGGCCATTTTCTGCTTTGGATCACGTAGTAATGTGGTACCACACAGAAACAGTCGACTAAACCTGGTCTGGGTCAAGATTTTAGAGGATAACGCATGTTAGGTCTAGGTTAGGTCTGGGATTTGCTCTCATCAGGCTCATACTTTTCCATATTTCTCGTACTTGTTGGCCAGATCCTGCGCTTTTTCTGGTTTGGATCACGTAGTAGTGTGGTACCACACTGAAACAGTCGACTAAACCTGGTCTCGATCAATATTTTAGGGGAAAACGAATGTTAGGTCTATGTTAGGTCTGGGATTTGCTCTCATCAGGCTTATACATTCACGTTTTCCGCATACTTGTTGGCCAGATCCCGGGCTTTTTCTGGTTCGGATCACTTAGTAATGTGGTACCACACTGAAACAGTCGACTAAACCTGGTCTCGATCAATATTTTAGGGGAAAACGCATGTTAGGCCAATGTTAGGTCTGGGATTTGCTCTCATCAGGCTTATACATTCACATTTTCCGCATACTTGCTGGCCAGATCCCGGGCTTTTTCTCGTTTCGATCACGTGGTAATGTGGTACCACACTGAAACAGTCCATTAAACCTGGTTTCGATCAATATTTTAGAGGAGAACACATGTTAAGTCTAGGTTAGGTCTGGGATTTTCCCACATCAGGGTCATACTTTCGCATATTTCTCATACTTGTTGGCCAGATTCTGGTCTTTTTTTGGTTTGGATCACGCAGTAATGTGGTACCACACTGAAACAGTCCATTAAACCTGGTTTCGATCAAAATTTTAGAGGATAATGCATGTTAGGTCTGTGTTGGGTCTGGGATTTGACTTTATCAGGGTCATATTTTCGCAGTTTTAACATACATGTTGACCTGATCGAGGGGTTCTTTCTGGTTTGGATCACGTAGAAATGTGGTACCACACTGAAACAGTCAATTAAACCTTGTTTCGATGAATATTTTGGAGGATAACGCATGTTAGGTCTAGGTTAGGCCTTGGATTTGCCCAATCAGGCTCATACTTTCGCATATTTCTCATACTTGTTGGCCAGATTCTGGTCTTTTTTTGGTTTGGATCACGTAGAAATGTGGTACCACACTGATACAGTCGACTAAACCTGGTCACGATCAATATTTTTGAGGATAATGCATGTTAGGTCTAGGTTAGGTCTGGGATTTGCACTCATCAGGCTCATACTTTCGCATATTTCTCATACTTGATGGCCAGATCCTGGGCTTTTTCTGGTATGGACCACGTAGTAATGTGGTACCACACTGAAACTGTCGATTAAACCTGGTTTCGATCGATATTTTAGAGGATAACGCATGTTAGGTCTAGGTTAGGTCAGGGATTTGCACTCATCAGGCTCATACTTTCGCATATTTCTCATACTTGTTGAACAGAACCCGGGTTTTTTCTGGTTTGGATCACGTAGCAATGTGGTACCACACTGAAGCAGTCGACTACACCTGGTCTCGATCAATATTTTAGGGGAAAACGCATGTTAGGCCTGGATTAGGTCTGGGATTTGCCCAAATCAGGCTCATACTTTCGCATTTTCCGCATACTTGTTGGCAAGATCCCGGGCGTTTTCTGGTTTGGATCACGTAGAAATGTGGTACCACACTGAAACAGTCAATTAAACCTGGTCTGGGTCAACATTTCAAAGGATAACTCATGTTAGGTCTAGGTTAGGTCAGGGATTTGCTCTCATCAGGCTCATACTTTCGCATATTTCCAATACTTGATGGCCAGATCCTAGCCATTTTCTGGTTTGGATCACGCAGTCATGTGGCACCACACTGAAACAGTCGACTAAACCTGGTCTCGGTCAATATTTTAGAGGATAACGCATGTTAGGTCTAGGTTAGGTCTGGGATTTGCTCTCATCATGCTCATACTTTCGCATATTTCTCATTCTTGTTGGCCAGATCCTGGGCTTTCACTGGTTTGGATCACGTAGTAATGCGGTACCACGCTGAAACAGACCATTAAACCTGGTTTCGATTAATATTTTAGAGGGTAATACATGTTAAGTCTGAGTTGGGTCTAGGATTTGCCCTCCTCAGGCTCATACTTTCGCATATATCTCTTACTTGATGGCCAGATTCTGGGCTTTTTCTGGATTGAATCACGTAGTAATGTGGTACCACACCGAAACAGTCGACTAAGCCTGGTCACGATGAATATCTTAGTGGATAATGCATGTTAGGTCTGGATTATGTATGGGATTTGCCCTCATCAGTCTCATACTTTCGCATTCCTCACATACTTGTTGAACAGATCCTGGGTTTTTTCTGGTATGGATCACATAGTAGTGTGGTACCACACTGAAACAGTCGATTAAAACTTGTTTCGATCGACATTTTAGAGGATAACGCATGTTAGGTCTGGATTAGGTCTGGGATTTTCCCTCATCAGGCTCATACTTTCGCATATTTCTCATACTTGATGGCCAGATCCTGGCCTTTTTCTGCTTTGGACCACGTAGGAATGTGGTACCACACTGAAACAGTCCATTAAACCTGGTTTCGTTTAATATTTTAGAGGATAACACATGTTAAGTCTGAGTTGGGTCTAGGATTTGCCCTCCTCAGGCTCATACTTTCGCATATATCTCTTACTTGATGGCCAGATTCTGGGCTTTTTCTGGATTGGATCACGTAGTAATGTGGTATCACACCGAAACAGTCGACTAAACCTGGGCACGATCAATATTTTAGAGGATAACGCATGTTAGGACTAGGATAGGTCTGGGATTTGCTCTCATCATGCTCATACTTTCGCATATTTCTCATGCTTGTTGGCCAGATCCTGGGCTTTCTCTGGTTTGGATCACGTTGTTATGTGGTACCACACTGAAACTGTCAAATTAAACCTGGTCTCGATCAATATTTTAGAGGATAACACATGTTAGGTCTATGTTAGGGTTGGGATTTGCAGTCATCAGGCTCATACTTTCGCATATATCTCTTACTTGATGGCCAGATTCTGGGCTTTTTCTGGATTGGATCATGTAGTAATGTGGTACCACACCGAAACAGTCGACTAGGCCTGGTCACGATCGATATTTTAGTGGATAATGCATGTTAGGTCTGGATTAGGTATGGGATTTGCCCTCATCAGTCTCATACTTTCGCATTCTTCACATACTTCTTGAACAGATCCTGGGTTTTTTCTGGTATGGATCACATAGTAGTGTGGTACCACACTGAAACAGTCGATTAAAACTTGTTTCGAACGATATTTTAGAGGATAACGCATGTTAGGTCTGGATTAGGTCTGGGATTTTCCCTCATCAGGCTCATACTTTCGCATATTTCTCATACTTGATGGCCAGATCCTGGCCTTTTTCTGCTTTGGATCACGTAGTAATGTGGTACCACACAGAAATAGTCGACTAAACCTGGTCTGGGTCAATATTTTAGAGGATAACGCATGTTAGGTCTAGGTTAGGTCTGGGATTTGCTCTCATCAGGCTCATACTTTCGCAAGTTTCTCATACTTGATGGCCAGATTCTGGGCTTTTTTTGGTTTGGATCACGCAGTAATGTGGTACCACACTGAAACAGACCATTAAACCTGGTCACGATCAATATTTTTGAGGATAATGCATGTTAGGTTTAGGTTAGGTCTGGGATTTGCACTGATCAGGCTCATACTTTCGCATATTTCTCATACTTGATGGCCAGATCCTGGGCTTTTTCTGGTATGGACCACGTAGTAATGTGGTACCACATTGAAACAGTCGACTAAACCTGGTCTCGATCAATATTTTAGAGGATAACGCATGTTAGGTCTGGATTAGGTCTGGGATTTGCCCCCTTCAGGCTCATACTTTTGCATATTTCTCATACTTGATTGCCAGATTTTGGGCTTTTTTTGGTTTGGATCACGTAGTAATGAGGTACCACACTGAAACAGTCGACTAAACCTGGTCTCGGTCAATATTTTAGAGGATAACGCATGTTAGGTCTTGGTTAGGTCTGGGATTTGCTCTCATCAGGCTCATACTTTTGCATATTTCTCGTACTTGGTGGCCAGATCCTGCGCTTTTTCTGGTTTGGATCACGTAGTAGTGTGGCACCACACTGAAACAGTCGACTAAACCTGGTCACGATCAATATTTTAGAGGATAACACATGTTAGGTCT
Source organism: Colletes latitarsis (assembly GCF_051014445.1). Lineage (NCBI taxonomy): Eukaryota > Metazoa > Arthropoda > Insecta > Hymenoptera > Colletidae > Colletes > Colletes latitarsis. Next base: position 11,062,525 of record NC_135134.1, on the reverse strand, counting down.
AGGTTAGGTCTGGGATTTGCACTCATCAGGCTCATACTTTCGCATATTTCTCATACTTGATGGCCAGATTCTGGACTTTTTCTGGTTTGGATCACGTAGGAATGTGGTACCACACTGAAACAGTCGACTAAACCTGGTCACGATCAATATTTTTGAGGATAATGCATGTTAGGTCTAGGTTAGGTCTGGGATTTGCACTCATCAGGCTCATACTGTCGCATATTTCTCATACTTGATGGCCAGATTCTGGGCTTTTTCTGGTTTGGATCACGTAGGAATGTGGTACCACACTGAAACAGTCGACTAAACCTGGTCACGATCAATATTTTTGAGGATAATGCATGTTAGGTCTAGGTTAGGTCTGGGATTTGCACTCATCAGGCTCATACTTTCGCATATTTCTCATACTTGATGGCCAGATCCTGGGCTTTTTCTGGTATGGACCACGTAGTAATGTGGTACCACACTGAAACTGTCGACTAAACCTGGTCTCGATCAATATTTTAGAGCATAACGCAAGTTAGGTCTGGATTAGCTCTGGGATTTGCCCTCATCAGGCTCATACTTTCGCATATTTCTCATACTTGATGGCCAGATTCTGGGCTTTTTTTGGTTTGGATTACGTAGGAATGGTGTACCACACTGAAACAGTCGACTAAACCTGGTCACGATCAATATTTTTGAGGATAATGCATGTTAGGTCTAGGTTAGGTCTGGGATTTGCACTCATCAGGCTCATACTTTCGCATATTTCTCATACTTGATGGCCAGATTCTGGGCCTTTTTTGGTTTCGATCACGTAGTAATGCGGTTCCACGCTGAAGCAGACCATTAAACCTGGTTTCGATCAATATTTTAGAGGATGACGCATGTTAGGTCTGGATTAGGTCTGGGATTTGCCCTCATCAGGCTCATACTTTCGCATTTTCCTCATACTTGTTGGCCAGATCCCGGGCTTTTTCTGGTTTGGATCACGTGGGAATGTGGTATCACACTGAAACAGACAATTAAACCTAGTCTGGGTCAACATTTCAAAGGATAACTCATGTTAGGTCTAGGTTAGGTCTGGGATTTCCTCTGATCAGGCTCATACCTTTGCATATTTCTCGTACTTGTTAGCCAGATCCTGCGCATTTTCTGGAATGGATCACGTAGTAATGCGCATTTTCTGGAATGGATCACGTAATAATGTGGTACCACACTGAAACAGTCGACTAAACCTGGTCACGATCAATATTTTAGAGGATAACGCATGTTAGGTCTAGGTTAGGTCTGGGATTTGCTCTCATCATGCTCATACTTTCGCATATTTCTCATTCTTGTTGGCCAAATCCTGGGCTTTCACTGGTTTGGATCACGTAGTAATGCGGTACCACACTGAAACAGACCATTAAACCTGGTCACGATTAATATTTTTGAGGATAATGCATGTTAGGTCTAGGTTAGGTCTGGGATTTGCACTGATCAGGCTCATACTTTCGCATATATCTCTTACTTGATGGCCAGATTCTGGGCTTTTTCTGGATTGGATCATGTAGTAATGTGGTACCACACCGAAACAGTCGACTAGGCCTGGTCACGATCGATGTTTTAGTGGATAATGCATGTTAGGTCTGGATTAGGTATGGGATTTGCCCTCATCAGTCTCATACTTTCGCATTCTTCACATACTTCTTGAACAGATCCTGGGTTTTTTCTGGTATGGATCACATAGTAGTGTGGTACCACACTGAAACAGTCGATTAAATTTGTTTCGATCGATATTTTAGAGGATAACGCATGTTAGGTCTGGATTAGGTCTGGGATTTTCCCTCATCAGGCTTATACTTTCGCATATTTCTCATAATTGATGGCCAGATCCTGGCCTTTTTCTGCTTTGGATCACGTAGTAATGTGGTACCACACAGAAACAGTCGACTAAACCTGGTCTGGGTCAATATTTTAGAGGATAACGCATGTTAGGTCTAGGCTAGGTCTGGGATTTGCTCTCATCAGGCTCATACTTTTGCATATTTCTCGTACTTGTTGGCCAGATCCCGGGCTTTTTCTGGTTCGGATCACTTAGTAATGTGGTACCACAATGAAACAGTCGACTAAACCTGGTCTCGATCAATATTTTAGGGGAAAACGCATGTTAGGCCAATGTTAGGTCTGGGATTTGCTCTCATCAGGCTTATACATTCACATTTTCCGCATACTTGTTGGCCAGATCCCGGGCTTTTTCTGGTTCGGATCACTTAGTAATGTGGTACCACACTGAAACAGTCGACTAAACCTGGTCTCGATCAATATTTTTGAGGATAATGCATGTTAGGTCTAGGTTAGGTCTGGGATTTGCACTGATCAGGCTCATACTTTCGCATATATCTCTTACTTGATGGCCAGATTCTGGGCTTTTTCTGGATTGGATCATGTAGTAATGTGGTACCACACCGAAACAGTCGACTAGGCCTGGTCACGATCGATGTTTTAGTGGATAATGCATGTTAGGTCTGGATTAGGTATGGGATTTGCCCTCATCAGTCTCATACTTTCGCATTCTTCACATACTTCTTGAACAGATCCTGGGTTTTTTCTGGTATGGATCACATAGTAGTGTGGTACCACACTGAAACAGTCGATTAAAACTTGTTTCGATCGATATTTTAGAGGATAACGCATGTTAGGTCTGGATTAGGTCTGGGATTTTCCCTCATCAGGCTCATACTTTCGCATATTTCTCATAATTGATGGCCAGATCCTGGCCTTTTTCTGGTTTGGATCACGTAGTAGTGTGGTACCACACTGAAACAGTCGACTAAACCTGGTCTCGATCAATATTTTAGGGGAAAACGCATGTTAGGTCTATGTTAGGTCTGGGATTTGCTCTCATCAGGCTTATACATTCACATTTTCCGCATACTTGTTGGCCAAATCCCGGGCTGTTTCTGGTTCGGATCACTTAGTAATGTGGTACCACAATGAAACAGTCGACTAAACCTGGTCTCGATCAATATTTTAGGGGAAAACGCATGTTAGGCCAATGTTAGGTCTGGGATTTGCTCTCATCAGGCTTATACATTCACATTTTCCGCATACTTGTTGGCCAGATCCCGGGCTTTTTCTGGTTCGGATCACTTAGTAATGTGGTACCACACTGAAACAGTCGACTAAACCTGGTCTCGATCAATATTTTAGGGGAAAACGCATGTTAGGCCAATGTTAGGTCTGGGATTTGCTCTCATCAGGCTTATACATTCACATTTTCCGCATACTTGTTGGCCAGATCCCGGGCTTTTTCTCGTTTCGATCACGTGGTAATGTGGTACCACACTGAAACAGTCGACTAAACCTGGTCTCGATCAATATTTTAGGGGAAAACGCATGTTAGGTCTATGTTAGGTCTGGGATTTGCTCTCATCAGGCTTATACATTCACATTTTCCGCATACTTGTTGGCCAGATCCCGGGCTTTTTCTGGTTCGGATCACTTAGTAATGTGGTACCACACTGAAACAGTCGACTAAACCTGGTCTCGATCAATATTTTAGGGAAAAACGCATGTTAGGCCAATGTTAGGTCTGGGATTTGCTCTCATCAGGCTTATACATTCACATTTTCCGCATACTTGTTGGCCAGATCCCAGGCTTTATCTCGTTTCGATCACGTGGTAATGTGGTACCACACTGAAACAGTCAATTAAACCTAGTCTGGGTCAACATTTCAAAGGATAACACATGTTAGGTCTAGGTTAGGTCTGGGATTTGCTTTCATCAGTCTCATACTTTCGCATGTTTCTCACACTTGATGGCCAGATTCTGGGATTTTTTTGGTTTGGATCACGCAGTAATGTTGTACCACACTGAAACAGACCATTAAACCTGGTTTCGATCAATATTTTAGAGGATAACACATGTCAGGTCTAGGTTAGAGCTTGGATTTGCACTCATCAGGGACATACTTTCGCATTCTTCACGTACTTGTTGAACAGAACCCGGGTTTTTTCTGGTTTGGATCACGTAGCAATGTGGTACCACACTGAAGCAGTCGACTACACCTGGTCTCGATCAATATTTTAGGGGAAAACGCATGTTAGGCCTGGATTAGGTCTGGGATTTGCCCAAATCAGGCTCATACTTTCGCATCTTCCGCATACTTGTCGGCCAGATCCCGGGTTTTTTCTGGTTTGGATCACGTGGTAATGTGGTATCACACTGAAACAGTCCATTAAACCTGGTTTCGATCAATATTTTAGAGGATAACACATGTTAAGCCTGAGTTGGATGTTGGATTTGCCCCCATCAGGCTCATACTTTCGCATATTTCTCATACTTGATGGCCAGATTCTGGGCCTTTTTTGGTTTCGATCACGTAGAAATGCGGTACCACGCTGAAGCTGACCATTAAACCTGGTTTCGATCAATATTTTAGAGGATAACGCATGTTAGGTCTGGATTAGGTCTGGGATTTGCCCTCATCAGGCTCATACTTTCGCATTTTCCGCATACTTGCTGGCCAGATCCCGGGCTTTTTCTGGTTTGGATCACGTGGTAATGTGGTATCACACTGAAACAGTCAATTAAACCTAGTCTGGGTCAACATTTCAAAGGATAACTCATGTTAGGTCTAGGTTAGGGTTGGGATTTGCTCTCATCAGGCTCATACCTTTGCATATTTCTCGTACTTGTTAGCCAGATCCTGCGCATTTTCTGGAATGGATCACGTAGTAATGTGGTACCACACTGAAACAGTCGACTAAACCTGGTCACGATCAATATTTTAGAGGATAACGCATGTTAGGTCTAGGTCAGGTCTGGGATTTGCTCTCACCATGCTCATACTTTCGCATATTTCTCATTCTTGTTGGCCAGATCCTGGGCTTTCACTGGTTTGGATCACGTAGTAATGTGGTACCACACTGAAACAGACCATTAAACCTGGTCACGATCAATATTTTAGAGGATGACGCATGTTAGGTCTATGTTAGGTCCGGGATTTGCCCCCATCAGGCTCACACTTTCGCATTCTTCACATACCTGTTGAACAGATCCTGGGTTTTTTCTGGTTTGGATCACGTGGTAATGTGGTACCACACTGAAACAGTCAATTAAACCTAGTCTGGGTGAACATTTCAAAGGATAACCCATGTTAGGTCTAGGTTAGGTCTGGGATTTGCTCTCATCAGTCGCATACTTTCGCATGTTTCTCATACTTGATGGCCAGATTCTGGGCTTTTTTTGGTTTGGATCACGCAGTAACGTGGTACCACACTGAAACAGACCATTAAACCTGGTCACGATCAATATTTTTGAGGATAATGCATGTTAGGTCTAGGTTAGGTCTGGGATTTGCACTGATCAGGCTCATACTTTCGCATATTTCTCATACTTGATGGCCAGATCCTGGGCTTTTTCTGGTATGAACCACGTATTAATATGGTACCACACTGAAACAGTCGACTAAACCTGGCCTCGATCAATATTTTAGTGGATAACGCATGTTAGGTCTGGATTAGGTCTGGGATTTGCCCTCTTCAGGCTCATACTTTTGCATATCTCTCATACTTGATTGCCAGATTCTGGGCTTTTTTTGGTTTGGATCACGTAGTAATGAGGTACCACACTGAAACAGTCGACTAAGCCTGGTCACGATCGATATTTTAGTGGATAATGCATGATAGGTCTGGATTAGGTATGGGATTTGCCCTCATCAGTCTCATACTTTCGCATTCTTCACATACTTCTTGAACAGATCCTGGGTTTTTTCTGGTATGGATCACATAGTAGTGTGGTACCACACTGAAACAGTCGATTAAAACTTGTTTCGATCGATATTTTAGAGGATAACGCATGTTAGGTCTGGATGAGGTCTGGGATTTTCCCTCATCAGGCTCATACTTTCGCATATTTCTCATACTTGATGGCCAGATCCTGGCCTTTTTCTGCTTTGGAACACGTAGTAATGTTGTACCACAATGAAACAGTCGACTAAACCTGGTCTGGGTCAATATTTTAGAGAATAACGCATGTTAGGTCTTGGTTAGGTCTGGGATTTGCTCTCATCAGGCTCATACTTTTGCATATTTCTCGTACTTGTTGGCCAGATTCTGGGCTTTTTTAGGTTTGGATCACGTAGTAATGTGGTACCACACTGAAACTGTCCATTAAACCTGGTTTCGATCAATATTTTAGAGGATAACGCATGTTAGGTCTATGTCAGGTCTGGGATATGCTCTCATCAGGCTCATACTGTCGCATATTACTCATACTTGATGGCCAGATCCTGGGCTTTTTTTGGTTTGGATCACGTAGTAATGAGGTACCACACTGAAACGGTCCATTAAACCTGGTTTCGATCAATATTTTAGAGGATAACGCATGTTAGGTCTATGTTAGGTCTGGGATTTGCTCTCATCAGGCTTATACATTCACATTTTCCGTATACTTGTTGGCCAGATCCCGGGCTTTTTCTCGTTTCGATCACGTGGTAATGTGGTATCGTACTGAAACAGTCAATTAAACCTGGTTTCGTTCAATATTTTAGAGGATAACACATGTTAAGTCTAGGTTAGGTCTGGGATTTTCCCTCATCAGGGTCATACTTTCGCATATTTCTCATACTTGTTGGCCAGATTCTGGTCTTTTTTTGGTTTGGATCACGTAGTAATGTGGTACCACACTGAAACAGTCAATTAAACCTGGTTTCGATGAATATTTTGGAGGATAACGCATGTTAGGTCTAGGTTAAGCCTTGGATTTGCCCCATCAGGCTCATACTTTCGCATATTTCTCATACTTGTTGGCCAGATTCTGGTCTTTTTTTGGTTTGGATCACGTAGAAATGTGGTACCACACTGAAACAGTCCATTAAACCTGGTTTCGATCAACATTTTAGAGGATAACGCATGATAGTTCTTGGTTAGGCCTTGGATTTGCCCTCATCAGGCTCACACTTTCGCATTCTTCACATACCTGTTGAACAGATCCTGTGTTTTTTCTGGTTTGGATCACGTGGTAATGTGGTACCACACTGAAACAGTCAATTAAACCTAGTCTGGGTCAACATTTCAAAGGATAACTCATGTTAGGTCTAGGTTAGGTCTGGGATTTGCTCTCATCAGTCTCATACTTTCGCATGTTTCTCACACTTGATGGCCAGATTCTGGGCTTTTTTTGGTTTGGTTCACGCAGTAATGTGGTACCACACTGCAACAGACCATTAAACCTGGTTTCGATCAATATTTTAGAGGATAACACATGTCAGGTCTAGGTTAGACCTTGGATTTGCACTCATCAGGGTCATACTTTCGCATTCTTCACATACTTGTTGAACAGAACCCGGGTTTTTTCTGGTTTGGATCACGTAGCAATGTGGTACCACACTGAAACAGTCGACTACACCTGGTCTCGATCAATATTTTAGGGGAAAACGCATGTTAGGCCTGGATTAGGTCTGGGATTTGCCCAAATCAGGCTCATACTTTCGCATCTTCCGCATACTTGTTGGCCAGATCCCGGGTTTTTTCTGGTTTGGATCACGTGGTAATGTGGTATCACACTGAAACAGTCCATTAAACCTGGTTTCGATCAATATTTTAGAGGATAACACATGTTAAGCCTGAGTTGGATGTTGGATTTGCCCCCATCAGGCTCATACTTTCGCATATTTCTCATACTTGATGGCCAGATTCTGGGCCTTTTTTGGTTTCGATCACGTAGAAATGCGGTACCACGCTGAAGCTGACCATTAAACCTGGTTTCGATCAATATTTTAGAGGATAACGCATGTTAGGTCTGGATTAGGTCTGGGATTTGCCCTCATCAGGCTCATACTTTCGCATTTTCCGCATACTTGCTGGCCAGATCCCGGGCTTTTTCTGGTTTGGATCACGTGGTAATGTGGTATCACACTGAAACAGTCAATTAAACCTAGTCTGGGTCAACATTTCAAAGGATAACTCATGTTAGGTCTAGGTTAGGGTTGGGATTTGCTCTCATCAGGCTCATACCTTTGCATATTTCTCGTACTTGTTAGCCAGATCCTGCGCATTTTCTGGAATGGATCACGTAGTAATGTGGTACCACACTGAAACAGTCGACTAAACCTGGTCACGATCAATATTTTAGAGGATAACGCATGTTAGGTCTAGGTCAGGTCTGGGATTTGCTCTCACCATGCTCATACTTTCGCATATTTCTCATTCTTGTTGGCCAGATCCTGGGCTTTCACTGGTTTGGATCACGTAGTAATGTGGTACCACACTGAAACAGACCATTAAACCTGGTCACGATCAATATTTTAGAGGATGACGCATGTTAGGTCTATGTTAGGTCCGGGATTTGCCCCCATCAGGCTCACACTTTCGCATTCTTCACATACCTGTTGAACAGATCCTGGGTTTTTTCTGGTTTGGATCACGTGGTAATGTGGTACCACACTGAAACAGTCAATTAAACCTAGTCTGGGTCAACATTTCAAAGGATAACCCATGTTAGGTCTAGGTTAGGTCTGGGATTTGCTCTCATCAGTCGCATACTTTCGCATGTTTCTCATACTTGATGGCCAGATTCTGGGCTTTTTTTGGTTTGGATCACGCAGTAACGTGGTACCACACTGAAACAGACCATTAAACCTGGTCACGATCAATATTTTTGAGGATAATGCATGTTAGGTCTAGGTTAGGTCTGGGATTTGCACTGATCAGGCTCATACTTTCGCATATTTCTCATACTTGATGGCCAGATCCTGGGCTTTCTCTGGTATGAACCACGTATTAATATGGTACCACACTGAAACAGTCGACTAAACCTGGCCTCGATCAATATTTTAGTGGATAACGCATGTTAGGTCTGGATTAGGTCTGGGATTTGCCCTCTTCAGGCTCATACTTTTGCATATCTCTCATACTTGATTGCCAGATTCTGGGCTTTTTTTGGTTTGGATCACGTAGTAATGAGGTACCACACTGAAACAGTCGACTAAGCCTGGTCACGATCGATATTTTAGTGGATAATGCATGTTAGGTCTGGATTAGGTATGGGATTTGCCCTCATCAGTCTCATACTTTCGCATTCTTCACATACTTCTTGAACAGATCCTGGGTTTTTTCTGGTATGGATCACATAGTAGTGTGGTACCACACTGAAACAGTCGATTAAAACTTGTTTCGATCGATATTTTAGAGGATAACGCATGTTAGGTCTGGATGAGGTCTGGGATTTTCCCTCATCAGGCTCATACTTTCGCATATTTCTCATACTTGATGGCCAGATCCTGGCCTTTTTCTGCTTTGGAACACGTAGTAATGTTGTACCACACTGAAACAGTCGACTAAACCTGGTCTGGGTCAATATTTTAGAGAATAACGCATGTTAGGTCTTGGTTAGGTCTGGGATTTGCTCTCATCAGGCTCATACTTTTGCATATTTCTCGTACTTGTTGGCCAGATTCTGGGCTTTTTTAGGTTTGGATCACGTAGTAATGTGGTACCACACTGAAACTGTCCATTAAACCTGGTTTCGATCAATATTTTAGAGGATAACGCATGTTAGGTCTATGTCAGGTCTGGGATATGCTCTCATCAGGCTCATACTGTCGCATATTACTCATACTTGATGGCCAGATCATGGGCTTTTTTTGGTTTGGATCACGTAGTAATGAGGTACCACACTGAAACGGTCCATTAAACCTGGTTTCGATCAATATTTTAGAGGATAACGCATGTTAGGTCTATGTTAGGTCTGGGATTTGCTCTCATCAGGCTTATACATTCACATTTTCCGTATACTTGTTGGCCAGATCCCGGGCTTTTTCTCGTTTCGATCACGTGGTAATGTGGTATCGTACTGAAACAGTCCATTAAACCTGGTTTCGTTCAATATTTTAGAGGATAACACATGTTAAGTCTAGGTTAGGTCTGGGATTTTCCCTCATCAGGGTCATACTTTCGCATATTTCTCATACTTGTTGGCCAGATTCTGGTCTTTTTTTGGTTTGGATCACGTAGTAATGTGGTACCACACTGAAACAGTCAATTAAACCTGGTTTCGATGAATATTTTGGAGGATAACGCATGTTAGGTCTAGGTTAAGCCTTGGATTTGCCCCATCAGGCTCATACTTTCGCATATTTCTCATACTTGTTGGCCAGATTCTGGTCTTTTTTTGGTTTGGATCACGTAGAAATGTGGTACCACACTGAAACAGTCCATTAAACCTGGTTTCGATCAACATTTTAGAGGATAACGCATGATAGTTCTTGGTTAGGCCTTGGATTTGCCCTCATCAGGCTCACACTTTCGCATTCTTCACATACCTGTTGAACAGATCCTGTGTTTTTTCTGGTTTGGATCACGTGGTAATGTGGTACCACACTGAAACAGTCAATTAAACCTAGTCTGGGTCAACATTTCAAAGGATAACTCATGATAGGTCTAGGTTAGGTCTGGGATTTGCTCTCATCAGTCTCATACTTTCGCATGTTTCTCATACTTGATGGCCAGATTCTGGGCTTTTTTTGGTTTGGATCACGCAGTAATGTGGTACCACACTGCAACAGACCATTAGACCTGGTTTCGATCAATATTTTAGAGGATAACACATGTCAGGTCTAGGTTAGACCTTGGATTTGCACTCATCAGGGTCATACTTTCGCATTCTTCACATACTTGTTGAACAGAACCCGGGTTTTTTCTGGTTTGGATCACGTAGCAATGTGGTACCACACTGAAACAGTCGACTACACCTGGTCTCGATCAATATTTTAGGGGAAAACGCATGTTAGGCCTGGATTAGGTCTGGGATTTGCCCAAATCAGGCTCATACTTTCGCATTTTCCGCATACTTGTTGGCCAGATCCCGGGCTTTTTCTGGGTTGGATCACGTGGTAATGTGGTATCACACTGAAACAGTCCATTAAACCTGGTTTCGATCAATATTTTAGAGGAAAACACATGTTAAGTCTGAGTTGGATGTAGGATTTGCCCTCATCAGGCTCATACATTCGTATATATCTCTTACTTGATGGCCAGATTCTGGGCTCTTTCTGGATTGGATCACGTGGTAATGTGGTACCACACTGAAACAGTCAATTAAACCTAGTCTGGGTCAACATTTCAAAGGATAACTCATGTTAGGTCTAGGTCAGGTCTGGGATTTGCTCTCATGAGGCTCATACTTTCGCATATTTCTCATACTTGATGGCCAGATCCTGGGCTTCTTCTGGTTCGGGTCACTTAGTAATGTGGTGCCACACTGAAACAGTCGACTAAACCTGGTCTCGGTCAATATTTTAGGGGAAAGCGCATGTTAGGTCTGGATTAGGTCTGGGATTTGCCCTCATCAGGCTCATACCTTCGCATTTTCCGCATACTTGTTGGCCAGATCCCGGGTTTTTTCTGGTTTGGATCACGTGGTAATGTGGTATCACACTGAAAAAGTCCATTAAACCTGGTTTCGATCAATATTTTAGAGGATAACGCATGTTAGGTCTATGTTAGGTCCGGGGTTTACCCTCATCAGGCTCACACCTTCGCATTCTTCACATACCTGTTGAACAGATCGTGGGCTTTTTCTGGTTTGGATCACGTGGCAATGTGGTACCACACAGAAACAGTCAATTAAACCTAGTCTGGGTCAACATTTCAAAGGATAACCCATGTTAGGTCTAGGTTAGGTCTGGGTTTTGCTCTCATCAGTCTCATACTTTCGCATGTTTCTCATACTTGATGGCCAGATTCTGGGCTTTTTTTCGTTTGGATCACGTAGTAATGTGGTACCACACCGAAACAGTCGACTAGGCCTGGTCACGATCGATGTTTTAGTGGATAATGCATGTTAGGTCTGGATTAGGTATGGGATTTGCCCTCATCAGTCTCATACTTTCGCATTCTTCACATACTTCTTGAACAGATCCTGGGTTTTTTCTGGTATGGATCACATAGTAGTGTGGTACCACACTGAAACAGTCGATTAAAACTTGTTTCGATCGATATTTTAGAGGATAACGCATGTTAGGTCTGGATTAGGTCTGGGATTTTCCCTCATCAGGCTCATACTTTCGCATATTTCTCATTATTGATGGCCAGATCCTGGCCTTTTTCTGCTTTGGATCACGTAGTAATGTGGTACCACACAGAAACAGTCGACTAAACCTGGTCTGGGTCAATATTTTAGAGGATAACGCATGTTAGGTCTAGGCTAGGTCTGGGATTTGCTCTCATCAGGCTCATACTTTTGCATATTTCTCGTACTTGTTGGCCAGATCCTGCGCTTTTTCTGGTTTGGATCACGTAGTAGTGTGGTACCACACTGAAACAGTCGACTAAACCTGGTCTCGATCAATATTTTAGGGGAAAACGCATGTTAGGTCTATGTTAGGTCTGGGATTTGCTCTCATCAGGCTTATACATTCACATTTTCCGCATACTTGTTGGCCAAATCCCGGGCTTTTTCTGGTTCGGATCACTTAGTAATGTGGTACCACGCTGAAACAGTCGACTAAACCTGGTCTCGATCAATATTTTAGGGGAAAACGCATGTTAGGCCAATGTTAGGTCTGGGATTTGCTCTCATCAGGCTTATACATTCACATTTTCCGCATACTTGTTGGCCAGATCCCGGGCTTTTTCTGGTTCGGATCACTTAGTAATGTGGTACCACACTGAAACAGTCGACTAAACCTGGTCTTGATCAATATTTTAGGGGAAAACGCATGTTAGGCCAATGTTAGGTCTGGGATTTGCTCTCATCAGGCTTATACATTTACATTTTCCGCATACTTGTTGGCCAGATCCCGGGCTTTTTCTGGTTCGGATCACTTAGTAATGTGGTACCACACCGAAACAGTCGACTAAACCTGGTCTCGATCAATATTTTAGGGGAAAACGCATGTTAGGCCAATGTTAGGTCTGGGATTTGCTCTCATCAGGCTTATACATTCACATTTTCCGCATACTTGTTGGCCAGATCCCAGGCTTTATCTCGTTTCGATCACGTGGTAATGTGGTACCACACTGAAACAGTCAATTAAACCTAGTCTGGGTCAACATTTCAAAGGATAACACATGTTAGGTCTAGGTTAGGTCTGGGATTTGCTTTCATCAGTCTCATACTTTCGCATGTTTCTCACACTTGATGGCCAGATTCTGGGCTTTTTTTGGTTTGGATCACGCAGTAATGTTGTACCACACTGAAACAGACCATCAAACCTGGTTTCGATCAATATTTTAGAGGATAACACATGTCAGGTCTAGGTTAGAGCTTGGATTTGCACTCATCAGGGTCATACTTTCGCATTCTTCACATACTTGTTGAACAGAACCCGGGTTTTTTCTGGTTTGGATCACGTAGCAATGTGGTACCATACTGAAACAGTCGACTACACCTGGTCTCGATCAATATTTTAGGGGAAAACGCATGTTAGGCCTGGATTAGGTCTGGGATTTGCCCAAATCAGGCTCATACTTTCGCATCTTCCGCATACTTGTTGGCCAGATCCCGGGTTTTTTCTGGTTTGGATCACGTGGTAATGTGGTATCACACTGAAACAGTCCATTAAACCTGGTTTCGATCAATATTTTAGAGGATAACACATGTTAAGCCTGAGTTGGATGTTGGATTTGCCCCCATCAGGCTCATACTTTCGCATATATCTCTTACTTGATGGCCAGATTCTGGGCTCTTTCTGGATTGGATCACGTAGTAATGTGGTACCACACTGAAACATTAGATTAAACCTGGTTTCGATCGATATTTTAGAGGATAACGCATGTTAGGTCTAGGTTAGGTCTGGGATTTGCACTCATCAGGCTCATACTTTCGCATATTTCTCATACTTGATGGCCAGATTCTGGGCCTTTTTTGGTTTCGATCACGTAGAAATGCGGTACCACGCTGAAGCTGACCATTAAACCTGGTTTCGATCAATATTTTAGAGGATAACGCATGTTAGGTCTGGATTAGGTCTGGGATTTGCCCTCATCAGGCTCATACTTTCGCATTTTCCGCATACTTGCTGGCCAGTTCCCGGGCTTTTTCTGGTTTGGATCACGTGGTAATGTGGTATCACACTGAAACAGTCAATTAAACCTAGTCTGGGTCAACATTTCAAAGGATAACTCATGTTAGGTCTAGGTTAGGGTTGGGACTTGCTCTCATCGGGCTCATACCTTTGCATATTTCTCGTACTTATTAGCCAGATCCTGCGCATTTTCTGGAATGGATCACGTAGTAATGTGGTACCACACTGAAACAGTCGACTAAACCTGGTCACGATCAATATTTTAGAGGATAACGCATGTTAGGTCTAGGTCAGGTCTGGGATTTGCTCTCACCATGCTCATACTTTCGCATATTCCTCATTCTTGTTGGCCAGATCCTGGGCTTTCACTGGTTTGGATCACGTAGTAATGTGGTACCACACTGAAACAGACCATTAAACCTGGTCACGATCAATATTTTAGAGGATGACGCATGTTAGGTCTATGTTAGGTCCGGGATTTGCCCCCATCAGGCTCACACTTTCGCATTCTTCACATACCTGTTGAACAGATCCTGGGTTTTTTCTGGTTTGGATCACGTGGTAATGTGGTACCACACTGAAACAGTCAATTAAACCTAGTCTGGGTCAACATTTCAAAGGATAACCCATGTTAGGTCTAGGTTAGGTCTGGGATTTGCTCTCATCAGTCTCATACCTTCGCATGTTTCTCATACTTGATGGCCAGATTCTGGGCTTTTTTTGGTTTGGATCACGCAGTAACGTGGTACCACACTGAAACAGACCATTAAACCTGGTCACGATCAATATTTTTGAGGATAATGCATGTTAGGTCTAGGTTAGGTCTGGGATTTGCACTGATCAGGCTCATACTTTCGCATATTTCTCATACTTGATGGCCAGATCCTGGGCTTTTTCTGGTATGAACCACGTATTAATATGGTACCACACTGAAACAGTCGACTAAACCTGGCCTCGATCAATATTTTAGTGGATAACGCATGTTAGGTCTGGATTAGGTCTGGGATTTGCCCTCTTCGGGCTCATACTTTTGCATATTTCTCATACTTGATTGCCAGATTCTGGGCTTTTTTTGGTTTGGATCACGTAGTAATGAGGTACCACACTGAAACAGTCGACTAAGCCTGGTCACGTTCGATATTTTAGTGGATAATGCATGTTAGGTCTGGATTAGGTATGGGATTTGCCCTCATCAGTCTCATACTTTCGCATTCTTCACATACTTCTTGAACAGATCCTGGGTTTTTTCTGGTATGGATCACATAGTAGTGTGGTACCACACTGAAACAGTCGATTAAAACTTGTTTCGATCGATATTTTAGAGGATAACGCATGTTAGGTCTGGATGAGGTCTGGGATTTTCCCTCATCAGGCTCATACTTTCGCATATTTCTCACACTTGATGGCCAGATCCTGGCCTTTTTCTGCTTTGGAACACGTAGTAATGTTGTACCACACTGAAACAGTCGACTAAACCTGGTCTGGGTCAATATTTTAGAGAATAACGCATGTTAGGTCTTGGTTAGGTCTGGGATTTGCTCTCATCAGGCTCATACTTTTGCATATTTCTCGTACTTGTTGGCCAGATTCTGGGCTTTTTTAGGTTTGGTTCACGTAGTAATGTGGTACCACACTGAAACTGTCCATTAAACCTGGTTTCGATCAATATTTTAGAGGATAACGCATGTTAGGTCTATGTCAGGTCTGGGATTTGCTCTCATCAGGCTCATACTGTCGCATATTACTCATACTTGATGGCCAGATCCTGGGCTTTTTTTGGTTTGGATCACGTAGTAATGAGGTACCACACTGAAACAGTCCATTAAACCTGGTTTCGATCAATATTTTAGAGGATAACGCATGTTAGGTCTATGTTAGGTCTGGGATTTTCCCTCATCAGGGTCATACTTTCGCATATTTCTCATACTTGTTGGCCAGATTCTGGTCTTTTTTTGGTTTGCATCACGTAGTAATGTGGTACCACACTGAAACAGTCAATTAAACCTGGTTTCGATGAATATTTTGGAGGATAACGCATGTTAGGTCTAGGTTAAGCCTTGGATTTGCCCCATCAGGCTCATACTTTCGCATATTTCTCATACTTGTTGGCCAGATTCTGGTCTTTTTTTGGTTTGGATCACGTAGAAATGTGGTACCACACTGAAACAGTCCATTAAACCTGGTTTCGATCAACATTTTAGAGGATAACGCATGATAGTTCTTGGTTAGGCCTTGGATTTGCCCTCATCAGGCTCACACTTTCGCATTCTTCACATACCTGTTGAACAGATCCTGTGTTTTTTCTGGTTTGGATCACGTGGTAATGTGGTACCACACTGAAACAGTCAATTAAACCTAGTCTGGGTCAACATTTCAAAGGATAACTCATGTTAGGTCTAGGTTAGGTCTGGGATTTGCTCTCATCAGTCTCATACTTTCGCATGTTTCTCACACTTGATGGCCAGATTCTGGGCTTTTTTTGATTTGGATCACGCAGTAATGTGGTACCACACTGCAACAGACCATTAAACCTGGTTTCGATCAATATTTTAGAGGATAACACATGTCAGGTCTAGGTTAGACCTTGGATTTGCACTCATCAGGGTCATACTTTCGCATTCTTCACATACTTGTTGAACAGAACCCGGGTTTTTTCTGGTTTGGATCACGTAGCAATGTGGTACCACACTGAAACAGTCAACTACACCTGGTCTCGATCAATATTTTAGGGGAAAACGCATGTTAGGCCTGGATTAGGTCTGGGATTTGCCCAAATCAGGCTCATACTTTCGCATTTTCCGCATACTTGTTGGCCAGATCCCGGGCTTTTTCTGGTTTGGATCACGTGGTAATGTGGTATCACACTGAAACAGTCCATTAAACCTGGTTTCGATCAATATTTTAGAGGAAAACACATGTTAAGTCTGAGTTGGATGTAGGATTTGCCCTCATCAGGCTCATACATTCGTATATATCTCTTACTTGATGGCCAGATTCTGGGCTCTTTCTGGATTGGATCACGTGGTAATGTGGTACCACACTGAAACAGTCAATTAAACCTAGTCTGGGTCAACATTTCAAAGGATAACTCATGTTAGGTCTAGGTCAGGTCTGGGATTTGCTCTCATGAGGCTCATACTTTCGCATATTTCTCATACTTGATGGCCAGATCCTGGGCTTCTTCTGGTTCGGGTCACTTAGTAATGTGGCGCCACACTGAAACAGTCGACTAAACCTGGTCTCGGTCAATATTTTAGGGGAAAGCGCATGTTAGGTCTGGATTAGGTCTGGGATTTGCCCTCATCAGGCTCATACCTTCGCATTTTCCGCATACTTGTTGGCCAGATCCCGGGTTTTTTCTGGTTTGGATCACGTGGTAATGTGGTATCACACTGAAAAAGTCCATTAAACCTGGTTTCGATCAATATTTTAGAGGATAACGCATGTTAGGTCTATGTTAGGTCCGGGGTTTACCCTCATCAGGCTCACACCTTCGCATTCTTCACATACCTGTTGAACAGATCGTGGGCTTTTTCTGGTTTGGATCACGTGGCAATGTGGTACCACACAGAAACAGTCAATTAAACCTAGTCTGGGTCAACATTTCAAAGGATAACCCATGTTAGGTCTAGGTTAGGTCTGGGTTTTGCTCTCATCAGTCTCATACTTTCGCATGTTTCTCATACTTGATGGCCAGATTCTGGGCTTTTTTTCGTTTGGATCACGCAGTAATGTGGTACCACACTGAAACAGACCATTAAACCTGGTCACGATCAATATTTTTGAGGATAATGCATGTTAGGTCTAGGTTAGGTCTGGGATTTGCACTGATCAGGCTCTTACTATCGCATATCTCTCCTACTTGATGGCCAGATCCTGGGCTTTTTCTGGTATGGACCACGTAGTAATATGGTACCACACTGAAACAGTCGACTAAACCTGGTCTCGATCAATATTTTAGAGGTTAACGCATGTTAGGTCTGGATTAGGTCTGGGATTTACCCTCATCAGGCTCATACTTTTGCATATTTCTCATACTTGATTGCCAGATTCTGGGCTTTTTTTGGTTTGGATCACGTGGTAATGTGGTATCATACTGTAACAGTCCATTAAACCTGGTTTCGATCAATATATTAGAGGATAACACATGTTAAGTCTGAGTTGGGTCTAGGATTTGCCCTCATCAGGCTCATACTTTCGCATATATCTCTTACTTGATGGCCAGATTCTGGGCTTTTTCTGGATTGGATCATGTAGTAATGTGGTACCACACCGAAACCGTCGACTAGGCCTGGTCACGATCGATATTTTAGTGGATAATGCATGTTAGGTCTGGATTAGGTATGGGATTTGCCCTCATCAGTCTCATACTTTCGCATTCTTCACATACTTCTTGATCAGATCCTGGGTTTTTTCTGGTATGGATCACATAGTAGTGTGGTACCACACCGAAGCAGTCGATTAAAACTTGTTTCGATCGATATTTTAGAGGATAACGCATGTTAGCTCTGGATTAGGTCTGGGATTTTCCCTCATCAGGCTCATACATTCGCATATTTCTCATACTTGATAGCCAGATCCTGGCCTTTTTCTGCTTTGGATCACCTAGTAATGTGGTACCACACAGAAACAGTCGACTAAACCTGGTCTGGGTCAATATTTTAGAGGATAACGCATGTTAGGTCTAGGTTAGGTCTGGGATTTGCTCTCATCAGGTTCATACTTTTGCATATTTCTCGTACTTGTTGGCCAGATCCTGCGCTTTTTCTGGTTTGGATCACGTAGTAGTGTGGTACCACACTGAAACAGTCGACTAAACCTGGTCACGATCAATATTTTAGAGGATAACACATGTTAAGCCTGAGTTGGATGTTGGATTTGCCCCCATCAGGCTCATACTTTCGCATACATCTCTTACTTGATGGCCAGATTCTGAGCTCTTTCTGGATTGGATCACGTAGTAATGTGGTACCACACTGAAACATTAGATTAAACCTGGTTTCGATCGATATTTTAGAGGATAACGCACGTTAGGTCTAGGTTAGGTCTGGGATTTGCACTCATCAGGCTCATACCTTCGCATATTTCTCATACTTGATGGCCAGATTCTGGGCCTTTTTTGGTTTCGATCACGTAGAAATGCGGTACCACGCTGAAGCTGACCATTAAACCTGGTTTCGATCAATATTTTAGAGGATAACGCATGTTAGGTCTGGATTAGGTCTGGGATTTGCCCTCATCAGGCTCATACTTTCGCATTTTCCGCATACTTGCAGGCCAGATCCCGGGCTTTTTCTGGTTTGGATCACGTGGTAATGTGGTATCACACTGAAACAGTCAATTAAACCTAGTCTGGGTCAACATTTCAAAGGATAACTCATGTTAGGTCTAGGTTAGGGTTGGGATTTGCTCCCATCAGGCTCATACCTTTGCATATTTCTCGTACTTGTTAGCCAGATCCTGCGCATTTTCTGGAATGGATCACGTAGTAATGTGGTACCACACTGAAACTGTCGACTAAACCTGGTCACGATCAATATTTTAGAGGATAACGCATGTTAGGTCTAGGTTAGGTCTGGGATTTGCTCTCACCATGCTCATACTTTCGCATATTTCTCATTCTTGTTGGCCAGATCCTGGGCTTTCACTGGTTTGGATCACGTAGTAATGTGGTACCACACTGAAACAGACCATTAAACCTGGTCACGATCAATATTTTAGAGGATGACGCATGTTAGGTCTATGTTAGGTCCGGGATTTGCCCCCATCAGGCTCACACTTTCGCATTCTTCACATACCTGTTGAACAGATCCTGGGTTTTTTCTGGTTTGGATCACGTGGTAATGTGGTACCACACTGAAACAGTCAATTAAACCTAGTCTGGGTCAACATTTCAAAGGATAACCCATGTTAGGTCTAGGTTAGGTCTGGGATTTGCTCTCATCAGTCTCATACTTTCGCATGTTTCTCATACTTGATGGCCAGATTCTGGGCTTTTTTTGGTTTGGATCACGCAGTAATGTGGTACCAGACTGAAACAGACAATTAAACCTGGTTTCGATCATTATTTTAGAGGATAACACATGTCAGGTCTAGGTTAGACCTTGGATTTGCACTCATCAGGGTCATACTTTCGCATTCTTCACATACTTGTTGAACAGAACCAGGGTTTTTTCTGGTTTGGATCACGTAGCAATGTGGTACCACACTGAAACAGTCGACTACACCTGGTGTCGATCAATATTTTAGGGGAAAACGCATGTTAGGCCTGGATTAGTTCTGGGATTTGCCCAAACCAGGCTCATACTTTCGCATTTTCCGCATACTTGTTGGCCAGATCCCGGGCTTTTTCTGGTTTGGATCACGTGGTAATGTGGTATCACACTGAAACAGTCCATTAAACCTGGTTTCGATCAATATTTTAGAGGAAAACACATGTTAAGTCAGTTGGATGTAGGATTTGCCCTCATCAGGCTCATACTTTCGTATATATCTCTTACTTGATGGCCAGATCCAGGGCTTTTTCTGGTTCGGATCACTTAGAAATGTGGTACCACACTGAAGCAGTCCACTAAACCTGGTCTCGATCAATATTTTAGGGGAAAGCGCATGCTAGGTCTGGATTAGGTCTGGGATTTGCCCTCATCAGGCTCTTACTTTCGCATTTTCCGCATACTTGTTGGCCAGATCCAGGGTTTTTTCTGGTTTGGATCACGTGGTAATGTGGTATCACACTGAAACAGTCCATTAAACCTGGTTACGATCAATATTTTAGAGGATAACACATGTTAAGCCTGAGTTGGATGTTGGATTTGCCCCCGTCAGGCTCATACTTTCGCATATATCTCTTACTTGATGGCCAGATTCTGGGCTCTTTCTGGATTGGATCACGTAGTAATGTGGTACCACACTGAAACAGTCGATTAAACCTGGTCTCGATCAATATTTTAGAGGATAACACATGTTAGGTCTAGGTTAGGTCTGGGATTTGCACTCATCAGGCTCATACTTTCGCATATTTCTCATACTTGATGGCTAGATTCTGGGCTTTTTTTGGCTTTGATCACGTGGTAATGTGGTATCACACTGAAACAGTCGACTAAACCTGGTCTCGATCAATATTTTAGAGGATAACGCATGTTAGGTCTGGATTAGGTCTGGGATTTTCCCTCATTAGGGTCATACTTTCGCATATTTGTCATACTTGTTGGTCAGATTCTGGTCTTTTTTTGGTTCGGATCACGTAGTAATGTGGTACCACACTGAAACAGTCCATTAAACCTGGTTTCGATCAAAATTTTAGAGGATAATGCATGTTAGGTCTGTGTTAGGTCTGGGATTTGACTTCATCAGGGTCATATTTTCGCAGTTTTAACATACATGTTGACCTGATCGAGGGGTTCTTTCTGGTTTGGATCACGTAAAAATGTGGTACCACACTGAAACAGTCAATTAAACCTGGTTTCGATGAATATTTTGGAGGATAACGCATGTTAGGTCTAGGTTAGGCCTCGGATTTGCCCCATCAGGCTCATACTTTCGCATATTTCTCATACTTGTTGGCCAGATTCTGGTCTTTTTTTGGTTTGGCTCACGTAGAAATGTGGTACCACACTGAAACAGTCCATTAGACCTGGTTTCGATCAACATTTTAGAGGATAACGCATGATAGGTCTTGGTTAGGCCTTGGATTTGACTTCATCAGGGTCATATTTTCGCAGGTTTAACATACATGTTGACCTGATCGAGGGGTTCTTTCTGGTTTGGATCACGTGGTAATGTGGTACCACACTGAAACAGTCGACTAAACCTGGTCTCGATCAATATTATAGAGCATAACGCAAGTTAGGTCTGGATTAGGTCTGGGATTTGCCCTCATCAGGCTCATACTTTCGCATATTTCTCATACTTGATGGCCAGATTCTGGGCTTTTTTTGATTTGGATCACGTAGGAATGTGGTACCACACTGAAACAGTCGACTAAACCTTGTCACGATCAATATTTTTGAGGATAATGCATGTTAGATCTAGGTTAGGTCTGGGATTTGCACTGCTCAGGCTCATACTTTCGCATATCTCTCATACTTGATGGCCAGATCCTGGGCTTTTTTTGGCTTGGATCACGTAGTAATGAGGTACCACACTGAAACAGTCCATTAAACCTGGTTTCGATCAATATTTTAGAGGATAACGCATGTTAGGTCTATGTTAGGTCTGGGATTTGCTCTCATCAGGCTTATACATTCACATTTTCCGCATACTTGTTGGCCAGATCCCGGGCTTTTTCTCGTTTCGATCACGTGGTAATGTGGTATCGTACTGAAACAGTCCATTAAACCTGGTTTCGATCAATATTTTAGAGGATAACACATGTTAAGTCTGAGTTGGGCCTAGGATTTGCCTTCATCAAGCTCATACTTTCGCATATATCCCTTACTTGATGGCCAGATTCTGGGCTTTTTCTGGATTGGATCACGTAGTAATGTGGTACCACGCTGAAGCAGACCATTAAACCTGGTTTCGATCAATATTTTAGAGGATAACACATGTTAAGTCTGAGTTGGGTCTAGGATTTGCCCTCCTCAGGCTCATACTTTCGCATATATCTCTTACTTGATGGCCAGATTCTGGGCTTTTTCTGGATTGAATCACTTAGTAATGTGGTACCACACCGAAACAGTCGACTAAGCCTGGTCACGATCAATATTTTAGTGGATAATGCATGTTAGGTCTGGATTATGTATGGGATTTGCCCTCAT
Source organism: Colletes latitarsis (assembly GCF_051014445.1). NCBI lineage: Eukaryota > Metazoa > Arthropoda > Insecta > Hymenoptera > Colletidae > Colletes > Colletes latitarsis. The sequence continues at coordinate 11,039,769 of NC_135134.1, read as the reverse complement.
CAGTCTCATACTTTCGCATTCTTCACATACTTGTTGAACAGATCCTGGGTTTTTTCTGGTATGGATCACATAGTAGTGTGGTACCACACTGAAGCAGTCGATTAAAACTTGTTTCGATCGATATTTTAGAGGATAACGCATGTTAGGTCTGGATTAGGTCTGGGATTTTCCCTCATCAGGCTCATACTTTCGCATATTTCTCATACTTGATGGCCAAATCCTGGCCTTTTTCTGCTTTGGATCATGTAGGAATCTGGTGCCACACTGAAACAGTCCATTAAACCTGGGGTTCGATCAATATTTTAGAGGATAACACATGTTAAGTCTGAGTTGGGTCTAGGATTTGCCCTCATCAGGCTCATACTTTCGCATATATCTCTTACTTCATGGCCAGATTCTGGGCTTTTTCTGGATTGGATCACGTGGTAATGTGGTACCACACTGAAACAGTCAATTAAACCTAGTCTGGGTCAACATTTCAAAGGATAACTCATGTTAGGTCTAGGTTAGGTCTGGGATTTGCTCTCATCAGGCTCATACTTTCGCATGTTTCTCACACATGATGGCCAGATTCTGGGCTTTTTCTGGATTGGATCACGTGGTAATGTGGTACCACACTGAAACAGTCAATTAAACCTAGTCTGGGTCAACATTTCAAAGGATAACTCATGTTAGGTCTAGGTTAGGTCTGGGATTTGCTCTCATCAGGCTCATACTTTCGCATGTTTCTCATACTTGATGGCCAGATTCTGGGCTTTTTTTGGTTTGGATCACGCAGTAATGTGGTACCACACTGAAACGGCCCATTAAACCTGGTTTCGATTAATATTTTAGAGGATAACACATGTTAGGTCTAGGTTAGACCTTGGATTTGCACTCATCAGGGTCATACTTTCGCATTCTTCACATACTTGTTGAACAGAACCCGGGTTTTTTCTGGTTTGGATCACGTAGTAATGTGGTACCACACAAAAACAGTCGACTGAGCCTGGACACGATCAATATTTTAGAGGATAATGCATGTTAGGTCGAGGTTAGGTATTGGATTTGCACTCATCAGGCTCATACTTTCGCATATTTCTCATACTTGATGGCCAGATCCTGGGCTTTTTCTGGTTCGGATCACTTAGTAATGTGGTACCACACTGAAACAGTCGACTAAACCTGGTCTCGATCAATATTTTAGGGGAAAACGCATGTTAGGTCTGGATTAGGTCTGGGATTTGCCCTCATCAGGCTCATACTTTCGCATTTTCCGCATACTTGTTGGCCAGATCCCGGGTTTTTTCTGGTTTGGATAACGTGGTAATGTGGTATCACACTGGAACAGTCCATTAAACATGGTTTCGATCAATATTTTAGAGGATAACACATGTTAAGCCTGAGTTGGATGTTGGATTTGCCCCCATCAGGCTCATACTTTCGCACATATCTCTTACTTGATGGCCAGATTCTGGGCTCTTTCTAGATTGGATCACGTAGTAATGTGGTACCACACTGAAACAGTCGATTAAACCTGGTTTCGATCGATATTTTAGAGGATAATGCATGTTAGGTCTAGGTTAGGTCTGGGATTTGCACTCATCAGGCTCATACTTTCGCATATCTCTCATACTTGATGGCCAGACTCTGGTCTTTTTTTGGTTTGGATCACGTAGTAATGTGGTACCACACTGAAGCAATCCATTAAACCACGTTTCGATCAATATTTTAGAGGATGACGCATGTTAGGTCTATTTTAGGTCTGGGATTTGCTCTCATCAGGCTTATACATTCACATTTTCCGCATACTTGTTGGCCAGATCCCGGGCTTTTTCTCGTTTCAATCACGTGGTAATGTGGTATCGTACTGAAACAGTCCATTAAACCTGGTTTCGATCAATATTTTAGAGGATAACACATGTTAAATGAGTTGGGTCTCGGATTTGTCCTCATCAAGCTCATACTTTCGCATATATCTCTTACTTGATGGCCAGATTCTGGGCTTTTTCTGGATTGGATCACGTAGTAATGTGGTACCACACTGAAACAGTCGATTAAACCTGGGTTCGGTCGATATTTTAGAGGATAACGCATGTTAGGTCTATGTTAGGTCCGGGATTTACCCTCATCAGGCTCACACTTTCGCATTCTTCACATACCTGTTGAACAGATTCTGGGTTTTTTCTGGTTTGGATCACGTGGTAATGTGGTACCACACTGAACCAGTCAATTAAACCTAGTCTGGGTCAACATTTCAAAGGATAACTCATGTTAGGTCTAGGTTAGGTCTGGGATTTGCACTCATCAGGCTCATACTTTCGCATATTTCTCATACTTGATGGCCAGATTCTGGGCCTTTTTTGGTTTCGATCACGTAGTAATGCGGTACCACGCTGAAGCAGACCATTAAACCTGGTTTCGATCATTATTTTAGAGGATAACGCATGTTAGGTCTATGTTAGGTCCGGGATTTACCCTCATCAGGCTCACACTTTCGCATTCTTCACATACCTGTTGAACAGATCCTGGGTTTTTTCTGGTTTGGATCACGTAGGAATGTGGTACCACACTGAAACAGTCCATTAAACCTGGGGTTCGATCAATATTTTAGAGGATAACACATGTTAAGTCTGAGTTGGGTCTAGGATTTGCCCTCATCAGGCTCATACTTTCGCATATTTCTCATAGTTGATGGCCAGATCCTGGCCTTTTTCTGCTTTGGATCAGGTAGGAATGTGGTACCACACTGAAACAGTCCATTAAACCTGGGGTTCGATCAATATTTTAGCGGATAACACATGTTAAGTCTGAGTTGGGTCTAGGATTTGCCCTCATCAGGCTCATACTTTCGCATATTTCTCATACTTGATGGCCAGATCCTGGGCTTTTTCTGGTATGGACCACGTAGTAATATGGTACCACACTGAAACAGTCGACTAAACCTGGTCTCGACCAATATTTTAGAGGATAACGCATGTTAGGTCTGGATTAGGTCTGGGATTAGCCCTCATCAGGCTTATACTTTTGCATATTTCTCATACTTGATTGCCAGATTCTGGGCTTTTTTTGGTTTGGATCACGTACCAATGTGGTACCACACTGAAACTGTCCATTAAACCTGGTTTCGATCAATATTTTAGTTGATAACGCATGTTAGGTCTATGTTAGGTCTGGGATTAGCTCTCATCAGGCTTATACATTCACATTTTCCGCATACTTGTTGGCCAGATCCCGGGCTTTTTCTGGTTTGGATCACGTGGTAATGTGGTATCATACTGTAACAGTCCATTAAACCTGGTTTCGATCAATATTTTAGAGGATAACACATGTTAAGTCTGAGTTGGGTCTAGGATTTGCCCTCACCAGGCTCATACTTTCGCATATTTCTCATACTTGATGGCCAGATTCTGGGCTTTTTTTGGTTTGGATCACGTAGTAATGTGGTACTACACTGAAGCAGTCCAATAAACCAGGTTTCGATCAATATTTTAGACGATAACGCATGTTAGGTCTATTTTAGGTCTGGGGTTTGCTCTCATCAGGCTTATACATTCACATTTTCCGCATACTTGTTGGCCAGATCCCGGGCTTTTTCTCGTTTCGATCACGTGGTAATGTGGTGTCGTACTGAAACAGTCCATTAAACCTGGTTTCGATCATTATTTTAGAGGATAACACATGTTAAGTCTGAGTTGGGTCTCGGATTTGCCCTCATCAAGCTCATACTTTCGCATATATCTCTTACTTGATGGCCAGATTCTGGGCTTTTTCTGGATTGGATCACGTAGTAATCTGGTACCACACTGAAACAGTCGACTAAACCTGGTCTCGACCAATATTTTAGAGGATAACGCATGTTAGGTCTGGATTAGGTCTGGGATTAGCCCTCATCAGGCTCATACTTTCGCATATTTCTCATACTTGATGGCCAGATCCTGGGCTTTTTCTGGTTTGGATCACGTAGGAATGTGGTACCACACTGAAACAGTCCATTAAACCTGGTTTCGATCAATGTTTTAGAGGATAACACATGTTAAGTCTGAGTTGGGTCTAGGATTTGCCCTCCTCAGGCTCATACTTTCGCATATATCTCTTACTTGATGGCCAGATTCTGGGCTTTTTCTGGATTGAATCACGTAGTAATGTGGTACCACACCGAAACAGTCGACTAAGCCTGGTCACGATCAATATTTTAGTGGATAATGCATGTTAGGTCTGGATTATGTATGGGATTTGCCCTCATCAGTCTCATACTTTCGCATTCTTCACATACTTGTTGAACAGATCCTGGGTTTTTTCTGGTATGGATCACATAGTAGTGTGGTACCACACTGAAGCAGTCGATTAAAACTTGTTTCGATCGATATTTTAGAGGATAACGCATGTTAGGTCTGGATTAGGTCTGGGATTTTCCCTCATCAGGCTCATACTTTCGCATATTTCTCATACTTGATGGCCAGATCCTGGTCTTTTTCTGCTTTGGATCACGTAGTAATGTGGTACCACACCGAAAGAGTCGACTAAACCTGGTCTCGATCAATATTTTTGAGGATAATGCATGTTAGGTCTAGGTTGGGTCTCGGATTTGCCCTCATCAAGCTCATACTTTCGCATATATCTCTTACTTCATGGTCAGATCCTGCGCTTTTTCTGGTTTGGGTCACGTAGTAATGTGGTACCACACTGAAACAGTCGATTAAACCTGGGTTCGATCGATATTTTAGAGGATAACGCATGTTAGGTCTAGGTTAGGTCTGGGATTTGCACTCATCGGGCTCATACTTTCGCATACTTCTCATACTTGATGGCCAGATTCTGGGCCTTTTTTGGTTTCGATCACGTAGTAATGCGGTACCACGCTGAAGCAGACCATTAAACCTGGTTTCGATCAATATTTTAGAGGATAACGCATGTTAGGTCTATGTTAGGTCCGGGATTTACCCTCATCAGGCTCACACTTTCGCATTCTTCACATACCTGTTGAATAGATCCTGGGTTTTTTCTGGTTTGGATCACGTGGTAATGTGGTACCACACTGAAACAGTCAATTAAACCTAGTCTGGGTCAACATTTCAAAGGATAACTCATGTTAGGTCTAGGTTAGGTCTGGGATTTGCTCTCATCAGGCTCAAACTTACGCATGTTTCTCATACTTGATGGCCAGATTCTGGGCTTTTTCTGGTTTGGATCACGTAGGAATGTGGTACCACACTGAAACAGTCCATTAAACCTGGTTTCGATCAATATTTTAGAGGATAACACATGTTAAGTCTGAGTTAGGTCTAGGATTTGCCCACCTCAGGCTCATACTTTCGCATATATCTCTTACTTGATGGCCAGATTCTGGGCTTTTTCTGGATTGAATCACGTAGTAATGTGGTACCACACCGAAACAGTCGACTAAGCCTGGTCACGATCAATATTTTAGTGGATAATGCATGTTAGGTCTGGATTACGTATGGGATTTGCCCTCATTAGTCTCATACTTTCGCATTCTTCACATACTTGTTGAACAGATCCTGGGTTTTTTCTGGTATGGATCACATAGTAGTGTGGTACCACACTGAAACAGTCGATTAAACCTTGTTTCGATCGATATTTTAGAGGATAACGCATGTTAGGTCTGGATTAGGTCTGGGATTTTCCCTCATCATGCTCATAGTTTCGCATATTTCTCATGCTTGTTGGCCAGATCCTGGGCTTTCACTGGTTTGGGTCACGTAGTTATGTGGTACCACACTGAAACTGTCAAATTAAACCTGGTCTCGATCAATATTTTAGAGGATAACGCATGTTAGGTCTGTGTTAGGGTTGGGATTTGCACTCATCAGGCTCATACTTTCGCATATTTCTCATACTTGATGGCCAGATTCTGGTCTTTTTCTGGATTGGATCACGTAGTAATGTGGTACCACACTGAAACAGTCGACTAAGCCTGGTCAGGATCAATATTTTAATCGATAACGCATGTTAGGTCTGGATTAGGTATGGGATTTGCCCTCATCAGTCTCATACTTTCGCTTTCTTCACATACTTGTTGAACAGATCCTGGGTTTTTTCTGGTATGGATCACATAGTAGTGTGGTAAGACACTGAAACAGTCGATTAAACCTTGTTTCGATCGATATTTTAGAGGATATCGCATGTTAGGTCTTGGTTAGGTCTGGGATTTTCTCTCATCAGGGACATACTTTCGCATATTTCTCATACTTGTTGGCCAGATTCTGGTCGTTTTTTGGTTTGGATCACGTAGTAATGTGGTACCACACTGAAACAGTCCATTAAACCTGGTTTCGATCAAAATTTTAGAGGATAATGCATGTTAGGTCTAGGTTAGGCCTTGGATTTGCCCTCATCAGGCTCACACTTTCGCATTCTTCACATACCTGTTGAACAGATCCTGGGTTTTTTCTGGTTTGGATCACGTGGTAATGTGGTACCACACTGAAACAGCCAATTAAACCTGTTTTCGATGAATATTTTGGAGGATAACGCATGTTAGGTCTAGGTTAGGCCTGGGATTTGCCCTCATCAGGCTCACACTTTCGCATTCTTCACATATCTGTTGAACAGATCCTGGGTTTTTTCTGGTTTGGATCACGTGGTAATGTGGTACCACACTGAAACAGTCAATTAAACCTAGTCTGGGTCAACATTTCAAAGGATAACTCATGTTAGGTCTAGGTTAGGTCTGGGATTTGCTCTCATCAGGCTCATACTTTCGCATGTTTCTCATACTTGATGGCCAGATTCTGGGCTTTTTCTGGTTTGGATCACGTAGGAATGTGGTACCACACTGAAACAGTCCATTAAACCTGGTTTCGATCAATATTTTAGAGGATAACACATGTTAAGTCTGAGTAGGGTCTAGGATTTGCCCTCCTCAGGCTCATACTTTCGCATATATCTCTTACTTCATGGCCAGATTCTGGGCTTTTTCTGGATTGGATCACGTAGTAATGTGGTACCGCACCGAAACAGTCGACTAAACCTGGGCACGATCAATATCTTAGAGGATAACGCATGTTAGGTCTAGGTTAGGTCTGGGATTTGCTCTCATCGTGCTCATACTTTCGCATATTTCTCATGCTTGTTGGCCAGATCCTGGGCTTTCTCTGGTTTGGATCACGTAGTTATGTGGTACCACACTGAAACTGTCAAATTAAACCTGGTCTCGATCAATATTTTAGAGGATAACACATGTTAGGTCTAGGTTAGGTCTGGGATTTGCACTCATCTGGCTCATACTTTCGCATATTTCTCATACTTGATGGCTAGATTCTGGGCTTTTTTTGGCTTTGATCACGTAGTAATGTGGTACCACACTGAAACAGTCGACTAAACCTGGTCTCGATCAATATTTTAGAGGATAACGCATGTTAGGTCTATGTTAGGGTTGGGATTTGCAGTCATCAGGCTCATACATTCGCATATTTCTCATACATGATGGCCAGATTCTGGGCTTTTTTCGGTTTGGAGCACGTAGTAATGTGGTACCACACTGAAACAGTCCAATAAACCTGGTTTCGATCAATATTTTAGAGGATAACGTATGTCGGGTCTATGTTAGGTCTGGGATTTGCTCTCATCAGGCTCATACATTCACACTTTCCGCAAACTTGTTGGCCAGATCCCGGGCTTTTTCAGGTTTGGATCACGTGGTAATGTGGTATCACACTGAAACAGTCGACTAAACCTGGTCTCGATCAAAATTTTGGAGGATAACGCATGTTAGGTCTGGATTAGGTCTGGGATTTTCCCTCATTAGGGTCATACTTTCGCATATTTCTCATACTTGTTAGCCAGATTCTGGTCTTTTTTTGGTTTGGATCACGTAGTAATGTGGTACCACACTGAAACAGTCCATTAAACCTGGTTTCGATCAAAATTTTAGAGGATAATGCATGTTATGTCTGTGTTAGGTCTGGGATTTGACTTCATCAGGGTCATATTTTCGCAGTTTTAACATACATGTTGACCTGATCGAGGGGTTCTTTCTGGTTTGGATCACGTAGAAATGTGGTACCACACTGAAACAGTCCATTAAACCTGGGTTCGATCAACATTTTAGAGGATAACGCATGATAGGTCTTGGTTAGGCCTTGGATTTGCCCTCATCAGGCTCACACTTTCGCATTCTTCACATACCTGTTGAACAGATCGTGGGTTTTTTCTGGTTTGGATCACGTGGTAATGTGGTACCACACAGAAACAGTCAATTAAACTAGTCTGGGTCAACATTTCAAAGGATAACCCATGTTAGGTTTAGGTTAGGTCTGGGATTTGCTCTCATCAGTCTCATACTTTCGCATGTTTCTCATACTTGTTGGCCAGATCCTGGCCTTTTTCTGCTTTGGATCACGTAGTAATGTGGTACCACACTGAAACAGCCGACTAAACCTGGTCACGATCAATATTTTAGAGGATAACGCATGTTAGGTCTAGGTTAGGTCTGGGATTTGCTACCATCATGCTCATAGTTTCGCATATTTCTCATGCTTGTTGGCCAGATCCTGGGCTTTCACTGGTTTGGGTCACGTAGTTATGTGGTACCACACTGAAACAGTCAAATTCAACCTGGTCTCGATCAATATTTTAGAGGATAACACATGTTAGGTCTAGGTTAGGTCTGGGATTTGGACTCATCAGGCTCATTCTTTCGCATATTTCTCATACTTGATGGCCAGATTCTGGGCTTTTTCTGGTTTGGATCACGTAGGAATGTGGTACCACACTGAAACAGTCGACTAAACCTGGTCACGATCAATATTTTTGAGTATAATGCATGTTAGGTCTAGGTTAGGGCTGGGTTTTGCACTCATCAGGCTCATACTTTCGCATATTTCTCATACTTGATGGCCAGATTCTGGGCTTTTTCTGGATTGGATCACGTAGTAATGTGGTACCACACTGAAACAGTCGACTAAGCCTGGTCAGGATCAATATTTTAATCGATAACGCATGTTAGGTCTGCATTGGGTATGGGGTTTGCCCTCATCAGTCTCATACTTTCGCTTTCTTCACATACTAGTTGAACAGATCCTGGGTTTTTTCTGGTATGGATCACATAGTAGTGTGGTAAGACACTGAAACAGTCGATTAAACCTTGTTTCGATCGATATTTTAGAGGATATAGCATGTTAGGTCTAGGTTAGGTCTGGGATTTTCTCTCATCAGGGACATACTTTCACAAAATTTGTCATACTTGTTGGCCAGATTCTGGTCTTTTTTTGGTTTGGATCACGTAGTAATGTGGTACCACACTGAAACAGTCCATTAAACCTGGTTTCGATCAAAATTTTAGAGGATAATGCATGTTAGGTCTGTGTTAGGTCTGGGATTTGACTTCATCAGGGTCATATTTTCGCAGTTTTAACATACCTGTTGAATAGATCCTGGGTTTTTTCTGGTTTGGATCACGTGGTAATGTGGTACCACACTGAAACAGTCAATTAAACCTAGGCTGGGTCAACATTTCAAAGGATAACTCATGTTAGGTCTAGGTTAGGTCTGGGATTTGCTCTCATCAGGCTCATACTTACGCATGTTTCTCATACTTGATGGCCAGATTCTGGGCTTTTTCTGGTTTGGATCACGTAGGAATGTGGTACCACACTGAAACAGTCCATTAAACCTGGTTTCGATCAATATTTTAGAGGATAACACATGTTAAGTCTGAGTTAGGTCTAGGATTTGCCCACCTCAGGCTCATACTTTCGCATATATCTCTTACTTGATGGCCAGATTCTGGGCTTTTTCTGGATTGAATCACGTAGTAATGTGGTACCACACCGAAACAGTCGACTAAGCCTGGTCACGATCAATATTTTAGTGGATAATGCATGTTAGGTCTGGATTACGTATGGGATTTGCCCTCATTAGTCTCATACTTTCGCATTCTTCACATACTTGTTGAACAGATCCTGGGTTTTTTCTGGTATGGATCACATAGTAGTGTGGTACCACACTGAAACAGTCGATTAAAACTTGTTTCGATCGATATTTTAGAGGATAACGCATGTTAGGTCTGGATTAGGTCTGGGATTTTCCCTCATCATGCTCATAGTTTCGCATATTTCTCATGCTTGTTGGCCAGATCCTGGGCTTTCACTGGTATGGGTCACGTAGTTATGTGGTACCACACTGAAACTGTCAAATTAAACCTGGTCTCGATCAATATTTTAGAGGATAACGCATGTTAGGTCTGTGTTAGGGTTGGGATTTGCACTCATCAGGCTCATACTTTCGCATATTTCTCATACTTGATGGCCAGATTCTGGTCTTTTTCTGGATTGGATCACGTAGTAATGTGGTACCACACTGAAACAGTCGACTAAGCCTGGTCAGGATCAATATTTTAATCGATAACGCATGTTAGGTCTGGATTAGGTATGGGATTTGCCCTCATCAGTCTCATACTTTCGCTTTCTTCACATACTTGTTGAACAGATCCTGGGTTTTTTCTGGTATGGATCACATAGTAGTGTGGTAAGACACTGAAACAGTCGATTAAACCTTGTTTCGATCGATATTTTAGAGGATATCGCATGTTAGGTCTTGGTTAGGTCTGGGATTTTCTCTCATCAGGGACATACTTTCGCATATTTCTCATACTTGTTGGCCAGATTCTGGTCGTTTTTTGGTTTGGATCACGTAGTAATGTGGTACCACACTGAAACAGTCCATTAAACCTGGTTTCGATCAAAATTTTAGAGGATAATGCATGTTAGGTCTGTGTTAGGTCTGGGATTTGACTTCATCAGGGTCATATTTTCGCAGTTTTAACATACATGTTGACCTGATCGAGGGGTTCTTTCTGGTTTGGATCACGTAGAAATGTGGTACCACACTGAAACAGTCAATTAAACCTGGTTTCGATGAACATTTTGGAGGATAACGCATGTTAGGTCTAGGTTAGGCCTTGGATTTGCCCTCATCAGGCTCACACTTTCGCATTCTTCACATACCTGTTGAACAGATCCTGGGTTTTTTCTGGTTTGGATCACGTGGTAATGTGGTACCACACTGAAACAGCCAATTAAACCTGTTTTCGATGAATATTTTGGAGGATAACGCATGTTAGGTCTAGGTTAGGCCTGGGATTTGCCCTCATCAGGCTCACACTTTCGCATTCTTCACATACCTGTTGAACAGATCCTGGGTTTTTTCTGGTTTGGATCACGTGGTAATGTGGTACCACACTGAAACAGTCAATTAAACCTAGTCTGGGTCAACATTTCAAAGGATAACTCATGTTAGGTCTAGGTTAGGTCTGGGATTTGCTCTCATCAGGCTCATACTTTCGCATGTTTCTCATACTTGATGGCCAGATTCTGGGCTTTTTCTGGTTTGGATCACGTAGGAATGTGGTACCACACTGAAACAGTCCATTAAACCTGGTTTCGATCAATATTTTAGAGGATAACACATGTTAAGTCTGAGTAGGGTCTAGGATTTGCCCTCCTCAGGCTCATACTTTCGCATATATCTCTTACTTGATGGCCAGATTCTGGGCTTTTTCTGGATTGAATCACGTAGTAATGTGGTACCACACCGAAACAATCGACTAAGCCTGGTCACGATCAATATTTTAGTGGATAATGCATGTTAGGTCTGGATTATGTATGGGATTTGCCCTCATTAGTCTCATACTTTCGCATTCTTCACATACTTGTTGAACAGATCCTGGGTTTTTTCTGGTATGGATCACATAGTAGTGTGGTAAGACACTGAAACAGTCGATTAAACCTTGTTTCGATCGATATTTTAGAGGATAACGCATGTTAGGTCTGGATTAGGTCTGGGATTTTCCCTCATCAGGCTCATACTTTCGCATATTTCTCATACTTGATGGCCAGATCCTGGCCTTTTTCTGCTTTGGATCACGTAGGAATGTGGTACCACACTGAAACAGTCCATTAAACCTGGTTTCGATTAATATTTTAGAGGATAACACATGTTAAGTCTGAGTTGGGTCTAGGAGTTGCCCTCCTCAGGCTTATACTTTCGCATATATCTCTTACTTCATGGCCAGATTCTGGGCTTTTTCTGGATTGGATCACGTAGTAATGTGGTACCGCACCGAAACAGTCGACTAAACCTGGGCACGATCAATATCTTAGAGGATAACGCATGTTAGGTCTAGGTTAGGTCTGGGATTTGCTCTCATCGTGCTCGTACTTTCGCATATTTCTCATGCTTGTTGGCCAGATCCTGGGCTTTCTCTTGTTTGGATCACGTAGTTATGTGGTACCACACTGAAACTGTCAAATTAAACCTGGTCTCGATCAATATTTTAGAGGATAACACATGTTAGGTCTAGGTTAGGTCTGGGATTTGCACTCATCTGGCTCATACTTTCGCATATTTCTCATACTTGATGGCTAGATTCTGGGCTTTTTTTGGCTTTGATCACGTAGTAATGTGGTACCACACTGAAACAGTCGACTAAACCTGGTCTCGATCAATATTTTAGAGGATAACGCATGTTAGGTCTATGTTAGGGTTGGGATTTGCAGTCATCAGGCTCATACATTCGCATATTTCTCATACATGATGGCCAGATTCTGGGCTTTTTTCGGTTTGGAGCACGTAGTAATGTGGTACCACACTGAAACAGTCCAATAAACCTGGTATCGATCAATATTTTAGAGGATAACGTATGTCGGGTCTATGTTAGGTCTGGGATTTGCTCTCATCAGGCTCATACATTCACACTTTCCGCAAACTTGTTGGCCAGATCCCGGGCTTTTTCAGGTTTGGATCACGTGGTAATGTGGTATCACACTGAAACAGTCGACTAAACCTGGTCTCTATCAAAATTTTGGAGGATAACGCATGTTAGGTCTGGATTAGGTCTGGGATTTTCCCTCATTAGGGTCATACTTTCGCATATTTCTCATACTTGTTAGCCAGATTCTGGTCTTTTTTTGGTTTGGATCACGTAGTAATGTGGTACCACACTGAAACAGTCCATTAAACCTGGTTTCGATCAAAATTTTAGAGGATAATGCATGTTATGTCTGTGTTAGGTCTGGGATTTGACTTCATCAGGGTCATATTTTCGCAGTTTTAACATACATGTTGACCTGATCGAGGGGTTCTTTCTGGTTTGGATCACGTAGAAATGTGGTACCACACTGAAACAGTCCATTAAACCTGGGTTCGATCAACATTTTAGAGGATAACGCATGATAGGTCTTGGTTAGGCCTTGGATTTGCCCTCATCAGGCTCACACTTTCGCATTCTTCACATACCTGTTGAACAGATCGTGGGTTTTTTCTGGTTTGGATCACGTGGTAATGTGGTACCACACAGAAACAGTCAATTAAACTAGTCTGGGTCAACATTTCAAAGGATAACCCATGTTAGGTTTAGGTTAGGTCTGGGATTTGCTCTCATCAGTCTCATACTTTCGCATGTTTCTCATACTTGTTGGCCAGATCCTGGCCTTTTTCTGCTTTGGATCACGTAGTAATGTGGTACCACACTGAAACAGCCGACTAAACCTGGTCACGATCAATATTTTAGAGGATAACGCATGTTAGGTCTAGGTTAGGTCTGGGATTTGCTACCATCATGCTCATAGTTTCGCATATTTCTCATGCTTGTTGGCCAGATCCTGGGCTTTCACTGGTTTGGGTCACGTAGTTATGTGGTACCACACTGAAACAGTCAAATTCAACCTGGTCTCGATCAATATTTTAGAGGATAACACATGTTAGGTCTAGGTTAGGTCTGGGATTTGGACTCATCAGGCTCATTCTTTCGCATATTTCTCATACTTGATGGCCAGATTCTGGGCTTTTTCTGGTTTGGATCACGTAGGAATATGGTACCACACTGAAACAGTCGACTAAACCTGGTCATGATCAATATTTTTGAGTATAATGCATGTTAGGTCTAGGTTAGGGTTGGGATTTGCACTCATCAGGCTCATACTTTCGCATATTTCTCATACTTGATGGCCAGATTCTGGGCTTTTTCTAGATTGGATCACGTAGTAATGTGGTACCACACTGAAACAGTCGACTAAGCCTGGTCAGGATCAATATTTTAATCGATAACGCATGTTAGGTCTGCATTAGGTATGGGGTTTGCCCTCATCAGTCTCATACTTTCGCTTTCTTCACATACTAGTTGAACAGATCCTGGGTTTTTTCTGGTATGGATCACATAGTAGTGTGGTAAGACACTGAAACAGTCGATTAAACCTTGTTTCGATCGATATTTTAGAGGATATAGCATGTTAGGTCTAGGTTAGGTCTGGGATTTTCTCTCATCAGGGACATAGTTTCGCATATTTCTCATGCTTGTTGGCCAGATCCTGGGCTTTCACTGGTTTGGGTCACGTAGTTATGTGGTACCACACTGAAACAGTCAAATTCAACCTGGTCTCGATCAATATTTTAGAGGATAACACATGTTAGGTCTAGGTTAGGTCTGGGATTTGGACTCATCAGGCTCATTCTTTCGCATATTTGTCATACTTGTTGGCCAGATTCTGGTCTTTTTTTGGTTTGGATCACGTAGTAATGTGGTACCACACTGAAACAGTCCATTAAACCTGGTTTCGATCAAAATTTTAGAGGATAATGCATGTTAGGTCTGTGTTAGGTCTGGGATTTGACTTCATCAGGGTCATATTTTCGCAGTTTTAACATACATGTTGACCTGTTCGAGGGGTTCTTTCTGGTTTGGATCACGTAGAAATGTGGTACCACACTGAAACAGTCAATTAAACCTGGTTTCGATGAATATTTTGGAGGATAACGCATGTTAGGTCTAGGTTAGGCCTTGGATTTGCCCTCATCAGGCTCACACTTTCGCAATCTTCACATACCTGTTGAACAGATCCTGGGTTTTGTCTGGTTTGGATCACGTGGTAATGTGGTACCACACTGAAACAGTCAATTAAACCTGGTTTCAATGAATATTTTGGAGGATAACGCATGTTAGGTCTAGGTTAGGCCTTGGATTTGCCCTCATCAGGCTCACACTTTCGCATTCTTCACATACCTGTTGAACAGATCTTGGGTTTTTTCTGGTTTGGATCACGTGGTAATGTGGTACCACACTGAAACAGTCAATTAAACCTAGTCTGGGTCAACATTTCAAAGGATAACTCATGTTAGGTCTAGGTTAGGTCTGGGATTTGCTCTCATCAGTCTCATACTTTCGCATGTTTCTCACACTTGATGGCCAGATTCTGGGCTTTTTTTGTTTGGATCACGCAGTAATGTGGTACCACACTGAAACAGACCATTAAACCTGGTTTCGATCAATATTTTAGAGGATAACACATGTCAGGTCTAGGTTAGACCTTGGATTTGCACTCATCAGGGTCATACTTTCGCATTCTTCACATACTTGTTGAACAGAATCCGGGTTTTTTCTGGTTTGGATCACGTAGCAATGTGGTACCACACTGAAACAGACGACTACACCTGGTCTCGATCAATATTTTAGGGGAAAACGCATGTTAGGCCTGGATTAGGTCTGGGATTTGCCCAAACCAGGCTCATACTTTCGCATTTTCCGCATACTTGTTGGCCAGATCCCGGGCTTTTTCTGGTATGGATCGCGTGGTAATGTGGTATCACACTGAAACAGTCCATTAAACCTGGTTTCGATCAATATTTTAGAGGAAAACACATGTTAAGTCTGAGTTGGATGTGGGATTTGCCCTCATCAGGCTCATACTTACGTATATATCTCTTACTTGATGGCCAGATTCTGGGCTCTTTCTGGATTGGATCACGTGGTAATGTGGTACCACACTGAAACAGTCAATTAAACCTAGTCTGGGTCAACATTTCAAAGGATAACTCATGTTAGGTCTAGGTTAGGTCTGGGATTTGCTCTCATCAGGCTCATACTTTCGCATGTTTCTCATACTTGATGGCCAGATTCTGGGCTTTTTTTGGTTTGGATCACGCAGTAATGTGGTACCACACTGAAACAGGCCATTAAACCTGGTTTCGATTAATATTTTAGAGGATAACACATGTTAGGTCTAGGTTAGACCTTGGATTTGCACTCATCAGGGTCATACTTTCGCATTCTTCACATACTTGTTGAACAGAACCCGGGTTATTTCTGGTTTGGATCACGTAGAAATGTGGTACCACACTGAAACAGTCAATTAAACCTGGGCACGATCAATATCTTAGAGAATAACGCATGTTAGGTCTATGTTAGGTCTGGGATTTGCTCTCATCATGCTCATACTTTCGCATATTTCTCATGCTTGTTGGCCAGATCCTGGGCTTTCTCTGGTTTGGATCACGTAGTTATGTGGTACCACACTGAAACTGTCAAATTAAACCTGGTCTCGATCAATATTTTTGAGGATAACACATGTTAGGTCTAGGTTAGGTCTGGGATTTGCTCTCATCAGGCTCATACTTTCGCATATTTCTCATACTTGATTGCTAGATTCTGGGCTTTTTTTGGCTTTGATCACGTAGTAATGTGGTACCACACTGAAACAGTCGACTAAACCTGGTCTCGATCAATATTTTAGAGGATAACGCATGTTAGGTCTATGTTAGTGTTGGGATTTGCAGTCATCAGGCTCATACATTCGCATATTTCTCATACATGATGGCCAGATTCTGGGCTTTTTTCGGTTTGGAGCACGTAGTAATGTGGTACCACACAGAAACAGTCCATTAAACCTGGGTTCGATCAACATTTTAGAGGATAACGCATGATAGGTCTTGGTTAGGCCTTGGATTTGCCCTCATCAGGCTCACACTTTCGCATTCTTCACATACCTGTTGAACAGATCGTGGGTTTTTTCTGGTTTGGATCACGTGGTAATGTGGTACCACACAGAAACAGTCAATTAAACTAGTCTGGGTCAACATTTCAAAGGATAACCCATGTTAGGTTTAGGTTAGGTCTGGGATTTGCTCTCATCAGTCTCATACTTTCGCATGTTTCTCATACTTGTTGGCCAGATCCTGGCCTTTTTCTGCTTTGGATCACGTAGTAATGTGGTACCACACTGAAACAGTCGACTAAACCTGGTCATGATCAATATTTTAGAGGATAACGTATGTCGGGTCTATGTTAGGTCTGGGATTTGCTCTCATCAGGCTCATACATTCACACTTTCCGCAAACTTGTTGGCCAGATCCCGGGCTTTTTCAGGTTTGGATCACGTGGTAATGTGGTATCACACTGAAACAGTCGACTAAACCTGGTCTCGATCAAAATTTTGGAGGATAACGCATGTTAGGTCTGGATTAGGCCTTGGATTAGCCCTCATCAGGCTCACACTTTCGCATTCTTCACATACCTGTTGAACAGATCGTGGGTTTTTTCCGGTTTGGATCACGTGGTAATGTGGTACCACACAGAAACAGTCAATTAAACCTAGTCTGGGTCAACATTTCAAAGGATAACCCATGTTAGGTCTAGGTTAGGTCTGGGATTTGCTCTCATCAGTCTCATACTTTCGCATATTTCTCATATTTGTTGGCCAGATCCTGGCCTTTTTCTGCTTTGGATCACGTAGTAATGTGGTACCACACTGAAACAGTTGACTAAACATGGCCTGGGTCAATATTTTAGAGGATAACGCATGTTAGGTCTAGGTTAGGTCTGGGATTTGCTCTCATCAGGCTCATACTTTTGCATATTTCTCGTACTTCTTGGCCAGATCCTGCGCTTTTTCTGGTTTGGATCACGTAGTAGTGTGGTACCACACTGAAACAGTCGACTAAACCTGGTCACGATCAATATTTTAGAGGATAACGCATGTTAGGTCTAGGTTAGGTCTGGGATTTGCTACCATCATGCTCATAGTTTCGCATATTTCTCATGCTTGTTGGCCAGATCCTGGGCTTTCACTGGTTTGGGTCACGTAGTTATGTGGTACCACACTGAAACAGTCAAATTAAACCTGGTCTCGATCAATATTTTAGAGGATAACACATGTTAGGTCTAGGTTAGGTCTGGGATTTGCACTCATCAGGCTCATACTTTCGCATATTTCTCATACTTGATGGCCAGATTCTGGGCTTTTTCTGGTTTGGATCACGTAGGAATGTGGTACCACACTGAAACAGTCGACTAAACCTGGTCACGATCAATATTTTTGAGTATAATGCATGTTAGGTCTAGGTTAGGGCTGGGATTTGCACTCATCAGGCTCATACTTTCGCATATTTCTCATACTTGATGGCCAGATTCTGGGCTTTTTCTGGATTGGATCACGTAGTAATGTGGTACCACACTGAAACAGTCGACTAAGCCTGGTCAGGATCAATATTTTAATCGATAACGCATGTTAGGTCTGGATTAGGTATGGGATTTGCCCTCATCAGTCTCATACTTTCGCGTTCTTCACATACTTGTTGAACAGATCCTGGGTTTTTTCTGGTTTGGATCACGTGGTAATGTGGTATCACACTGAAACAGTCAATTAAACCTGGTTTCGATGAATATTTTGGAGGATAACGCATGTTAGGTCTAGGTTAGGCCTTGGATTTGCCCTCATCAGGCTCACACTTTCGCATTCTTCACATACCTGCTGAACAGATCCTGGGTTTTTTCTGGTTTGGATCACGTGGTAATGTGGTACCACACTGAAACAGTCAATTAAACCTGGTTTCGATGAATATTTTGGAGGATAACGCATGTTAGGTCTAGGTTAGGCCTTGGATTTGCCCTCATCAGGCTCACACTTTCGCATTCTTCACATACCTGTTGAACAGATCCTGGGTTTTTTCTGGTTTGGATCACGTGGTAATGTGGTACCACACTGAAACAGTCAATTAAACGTGGGTTCGATCGATATTTTAGAGGATAACGCATGTTAGTTCTAGGTTAGGTCTGGGATTTGCACTCATCGGGCTCACACTTTCGCATATTTCTCATACTTGATGGCCAGATTCTGGGCTTTTTCTGGATTGAATCACGTAGTAATGTGGTACCACACTGAAGCAGTCCATTAAACCAGGTTTCGATCAATATTTTAGAGGATAACGCATGTTAGTTCTATTTTAGGTCTGGGATTTGCTCTCATCAGGCTTATACATTCACATTTTCCGCATACTTGTTGGCCAGATCCCGGGCTTTTTCTCGTTTCGATCACGTGGTAATGTGGTATCGTACTGAAGCAGACCATTAAACCTGGTTTCGATCAATATTTTAGAGGATAACGCATGTTAGGTCTATGTTAGGTCCGGGATTTACCCTCATCAGGCTCACACTTTCGCATTCTTCACCTACCTGTTGAACAGATCCTGGGTTTTTTCTGGTTACGATCACGTGGTAATGTGGTACCACACTGAAACAGTCAATTAAACCTAGTTTGGGTCAACATTTCAAAGGATAACTCATGTTAGGTCAAGGTTAGGTCTGGGATTTGCTCTTATCAGACTCATACTTTCGCATGTTTCTCATACATGATGGCCAGATTCTGGGCTTTTTTCGGTTTGGAGCACGTAGTAATGTGGTACCACACTGAAACAGTCCATTAAACCTGGTTTCGATCAAAATTTTAGAGGATAATGCATGTTAGGTCTGTGTTAGGTCTGGGATTTGACTTCATCAGGATCATATTTTCGCAGTTTTAACATACATGTTGACCTGATCGAGGGGTTCTTTCTGGTATGGATCACGTAGAAATGTGGTACCGCACTGAAACAGTCGACTAAGCCTGGTCAGGATCAATATTTTAATCGGTAGGCATGTTAGGTCTAGGTTAGGCCTTGGATTTGCCCCATCAGGCTCATACTTTCGCTTATTTCTCATACTTGTTGGCCAGATTCTGGTCTTTTTTTGGTTTGGATCACGTAGAAATGTGGTACCACACTGAAACAGTCCATTAAACCTGGTTTCGATCAACATTTTAGAGGATAACGCATGATAGGTCTTGGTTAGGCCTTGGATTTGCCCTCATCAGGCTCACACTTTCGCATTCTTCACATACCTGTTGAACAGATCGTGGTTTTTTCTGGTTTGGATCACGTGGTAATGTGGTACCACACTGAAACATTCAATTAAACCTAGTCTGGGTCAACATTTCAAAGGATAACTCATGTTAGGTCTAGGTTAGGTCTGGGATTTGCACTCATGAGGCACACACTTTCGCATATATCTCTTACTTGATGGCCAGATTCTGGGCTCTCTCTGGATTGGATCACGTAGTAATGTGGTACCACACTGAAACAGTCAATTAAACCTGGTTTCGATGAATATTTTGGAGGATAACGCATGTTAGGTCTAGGTTAGGCCTTGGATTTGCCCTCATCAGGCTCACACTTTCGCATTCTTCACATACCTGTTGAACAGATCCTGGGTTTTTTCTGGTTTGGATCACGTGGTAATGTGGTACCACACTGAAACAGTCAATTAAACCTAGTCTGGGTCAACATTTCAAAGGATAACTCATGTTAGGTCTAGGTTAGGTCTGGGATTTGCTCTCATCAGGCTCATACTTTCGCATGTTTCTCATACTTGATGGCCAGATTCTGGGCTTTTTTTGGTTTGGATCACGCAGTAATGTGGTACCACACTGAAACAGGCCATTAAACTTGGTTTCGATTAATATTTTAGAGGATAACACATGTTAGGTCTAGGTTAGACCTTGGATTTGCACTCATCAGGGTCATACTTTCGCATTCTTCACATACTTGTTGAACAGAACCCGGGTTTTTTCTGGTTCGGATCACTTAGTAATGTGGTACCACACTGAAACAGTCGACTAAACCTGGTCTCGATCAATATTTTAGGGGATAACGCATGTTAGGTCTGGATTAGGTCTGGGATTTGCCCTCATCAGGCTCATACTTTCGCATTTTCCGCATACTTGTTGGCCAGATCCCGGGTTTTTTCTGGTTTGGATCACGTGGTAATGTGGTATCACACTGAAACAGTCCATTAAACCTGGTTTCGATCAATATTTTAGAGGATAACACATGTTAAGCCTGAGTTGGATGTTGGATTTGCCCCCATCAGGCTCATACTTTCGCATATATCTCTTACTTGATGGCCAGATTCTGGGCTTTTTCTGGTTTGGATCACGTTGGAATGTGGTACCACACTGAAACAGTCGACTTAACCTGGTCACGATCAATATCTTTGAGTATAATGCATGTTAGGTCTAGGTTAGGGCTGGGATTTGCATTCATCAGGCTCATACTTTCGCATATTTCTCATACTTGATGGCCAGATACTGGGCATTTTCTGGATTGGATCACGTAGTAATGTGGTACCACACTGAAACAGTCGACTAAGCCTGGTCAGGATCAATATTTTAATCGATAACGCATGTTAGGTCTGGATTAGGTATGGGATTTGCCCTCATCAGTCTCATACTTTCGCTTTCTTCACATACCTGTTGAACAGATCCTGGGTTTTTTCTGGTTTGGATCACGTGGTAATGTGGTACCACACTGAAACAGTCAATTAAACCTGGTTTCGATGAATATTTTGGAGGATAACCCATGTTAGGTCTAGGTTAGGCCTTGGATTTGCCCTCATCAGGCTCACACTTTCACATTCTTCACATACCTGTTGAACAGATCCTGGGTTTTTTCTGGTTTGGATCACGTGGTAATGTGGTACCACACTGAAACAGTCAATTAAACCTGGTTTCGATGAATATTTTGGAGGATAACGCATGTTAGGTCTAGGTTAGGCCTTGGATTTGCCCTCATCAGGCTCACACTTTCGCATTCTTCACATACCTGTTGAACAGATCCTGGGTTTTTTCTGGTTTGGATCACGTGGTAATGTGGTACCACACTGAAACAGTCAATTAAACCTAGTCTGGGTCAACATTTCAAAGGATAACTCATGTTAGGTCTAGGTTAGGTCTGGGATTTGCTCTCATCAGTCTCATACTTTCGCATGTTTCTCACACTTGATGGCCAGATTCTGGGCTTTTTTTGGTTTGGATCACGCAGTAATGTGGTACCACACTGAAACAGACCATTAAACCTGGTTTGGATCAATATTTTAGAGGATAACACATGTCAGGTCTAGGTTAGACCTTGGGTTTGCACTCATCAGGGTCATATTTTCGCAGTTTTAACATACATGTTGACCTGATCGAGGGGTTCTTTCTGGTATGGATCACGTAGAAATGTGGTACCACACTGAAACAGTCGACTAAGCCTGGTCAGGATCAATATTTTAATCGATAACGCATGTTAGGTCTGGATTAGGTATGGGATTTGCCCTCATCAGTCTCATACTTTCGCTTTCTTCACATACCTGTTGAACAGATCCTGGGTTTTTTCTGGTTTGGATCACGTGGTAATGTGGTACCACACTGAAACAGTCAATTAAACCTGGTTTCGATGAATATTTTGGAGGATAACCCATGTTAGGTCTAGGTTAGGCCTTGGATTTGCCCTCATCAGGCTCACACTTTCACATTCTTCACATACCTGTTGAACAGATCCTGGGTTTTTTCTGGTTTGGATCACGTGGTAATGTGGTACCACACTGAAACAGTCAATTAAACCTGGTTTCGATGAATATTTTGGAGGATAACGCATGTTAGGTCTAGGTTAGGCCTTGGATTTGCCCTCATCAGGCTCACACTTTCGCATTCTTCACATACCTGTTGAACAGATCCTGGGTTTTTTCTGGTTTGGATCACGTGGTAATGTGGTACCACACTGAAACAGTCAATTAAACCTAGTCTGGGTCAACATTTCAAAGGATAACTCATGTTAGGTCTAGGTTAGGTCTGGGATTTGCTCTCATCAGTCTCATACTTTCGCATGTTTCTCACACTTGATGGCCAGATTCTGGGCTTTTTTTGGTTTGGATCACGCAGTAATGTGGTACCACACTGAAACAGACCATTAAACCTGGTTTGGATCAATATTTTAGAGGATAACACATGTCAGGTCTAGGTTAGACCTTGGGTTTGCACTCATCAGGGTCATATTTTCGCAGTTTTAACATACATGTTGACCTGATCGAGGGGTTCTTTCTGGTATGGATCACGTAGAAATGTGGTACCACACTGAAACAGTCGACTAAGCCTGGTCAGGATCAATATTTTAATCGGTAACGCATGTTAGGTCTAGGTTAGGCCTTGGATTTGCCCCATCAGGCTCATACTTTCGCTTATTTCTCATACTTGTTGGCCAGATTCTGGTCTTTTTTTGGTTTGGATCGCGTAGAAATGTGGTACCACACTGAAACAGTCCATTAAACCTGGTTTCGATCAATATTTTAGAGGATAACGCATGTTAGGTCTGTGTTAGGGTTGGGATTTGCACTCATCAGGCTCATACTTTCGCATATTTCTCATACTTGATGGCCAGATTCTGGGCTTTTTCTGGTTTGGATCACGTAGGAATGTGGTACCACACTGAAACAGTCGACTAAACCTGGTCACGATCAATATTTTTGAGTATAATGCATGTTAGGTCTAGGTTAGGGCTGGGATTTGCACTCATCAGGCTCATACTTTCGCATATTTCTCATACTTGATGGCCAGATTGTGGGCTTTTTCTGGATTGGAACACGTAGTAATGTGGTACCACACTGAAACAGTCGACTAAGCCTGGTCAGGATCAATATTTTAATCGGTAACGCATGTTAGGTCTGGATTAGGTATGGGATTTGCCCTCATCAGTCTCATACTTTCGCTTTCTTCACATACTTGTTGAACAGAACCAGGGTTTTTTTCTGGTATGGATCACGTAGTAGTGTGGTAAGACACTGAAACAGTCGATTAAACCTTGTTTCGATCGATATTTTAGAGGATATCGCATGTTAGGTCTAGGTTAGGTCTGGGATTTTCTCCCATCAGGGACATACTTTCGCATATTTCTCATACTTGTTGGCCAGATTCTGGTCTTTTTTTGGTTTGGATCACGTAGTAATGTGGTACCACACTGAAACAGTCCATTAAACCTGCTTTCGATCAAAATTTTAGAGGATAATGCATGTTAGGTCTGTGTTAGGTCTCGGATTTGACTTCATCAGGGTCATATTTTCGCAGTTTTAACATACATGTTGACCTGATCGAGGGGTTCTTTCTGGTTTGGATCACGTAGAAATGTGGTACCACACTGAAACAGTCAATTAAACCTGGTTTCGATGAATATTTTGGAGGATAACGCATGTTAGGTCTAGGTTAGGCCTTGGATTTGCCCTCATCAGGCTCACACTTTCGCATTCTTCACATACCTGTTGAACAGATCCTGGGTCTTTTCTGGTTTGGATCACGTGGTAATGTGGTACCACACTGAAACAGTCAATTAAACCTGGTTTCGATGAATATTTTGGAGGATAACGCATGTTAGGTCTAGGTTAGGCCTTGGATTTGCCCTCATCAGGCTCACACTTTCGCATTCTTCACATACCTGTTGAACAGATCCTGGGTTTTTTCTGGTTTGGATCACGTGGTAATGTGGTACCACACTGAAACAGTCAATTAAACCTAGTCTGGGTCAACATTTCAAAGGATAACTCATGTTAGGTCTAGGTTAGGTCTGGGATTTGCTCTCATCAGGCTCATACTTTCGCATGTTTCTCATACTTGATGGCCAGATTCTGGGCTTTTTTTGGTTTGGATCACGCAGTAATGTGGTACCACACTGAAACAGGCCATTAAACCTGGTTTCGATTAATATTTTAGAGGATAACACATGTTAGGTCTAGGTTAGACCTTGGATTTGCACTCATCAGGGTCATACTTTCGCATTCTTCACATACTTGTTGAACAGAACCCGGGTTTTTTCTGGTTTGGATCACGTAGTAATGTGGTACCACACAGAAACAGTCGACTGAGCCCGGACACGATCAATATTTTAGAGGATAATGCATGTTAGGTCTAGGTTAGGTATGGGATTTGCACTCATCAGGCTCATACTTTCGCATATTTCTCATACTTGATGGCCAGATCCTGGGCTTTTTCTGGTTCGGATCACTTAGTAATGTGGTACCACACTGAAACAGTCGACTAAACCTGGTCTCGATCAATATTTTAGGGGATAACGCATGTTAGGTCTGGATTAGGTCTGGGATTTGCCCTCATCAGGCTCATACTTTCGCATTTTCCGCATACTTGTTGGCCAGATCCCGGGTTTTTTCTGGTTTGGATCACGTGGTAATGTGGTATCACACTGAAACAGTCCATTAAACCTGGTTTCGATCAATATTTTAGAGGATAACACATGTTAAGCCTGAGTTGGATGTTGGATTTGCCCCCATCAGGCTCATACTTTCGTATATATCTCTTACTTGATGGCCAGATTCTGGGCTTTTTCTGGATTGAATCACGTAGTAATGTGGTACCACACCGAAACAGTCGACTAAGCCTGGTCACGATCAATATTTTAGTGGATAATGTATGTTAGGTCTGGATTATGTATGGGATTTGCCCTCATTAGTCTCATACTTTCGCATTCTTCACATACTTATGAACAGATCCTGGGTTTTTTCTGGTATGGATCACATAGTAGAGTGGTACCGCACTGAAAGAGTCGATTAAAACTTGTATCGATCGATATTTTAGAGGATAACGCATCTTAGGTCTGGGTTAGGTCTGGGATTTGCACTCATCTGGCTCATACTTTCGCATATTTCTCATACTTGATGGCTAGATTCTGAGCTTTTTTTGGCTTTGATCACGTAGTAATGTGGTACCACACTGAAACAGTCGACTAAACCTGGTCTCGATCCATATTTTAGGGGATAACGCATGTTAGGTCTGGATTAGGTCTGGGATTTTCCCTCGTCAGGCTCATACTTTCGCATATTTCTCATACTTGATGGCCAGATACTGGCCTTTTTCTGCTTTGGATCACGTAGGAATGTGGTACCACACTGAAACAGTCCATTAAACCTGGTTTCGATTAATATTTTAGAGGATAACACATGTTAAGTCTGAGTTGGGTCTACAATTTGCCCTCCTCAGGCTCATACTTCCGCATATATCTCTTACTTCATGGCCAGATTCTGGGCTTTTTCTGGATTGGATCACGTAGTTATGTGGTACCACACCGAAACAGTCGACTAAACCTGGGCACGATCAATATCTTAGAGGATAACGCATGTTAGGTCTAGGTTAGGTCTGGGATTTGCTCTCATCATGCTCATACTTTCGCATATTTCTCATGCTTGTTGGCCAGATCCTGGGCTTTCTCTGGTTTGGATCACGTAGTTATGTGGTACCACACTGAAACTGTCAAATTAAACCTGGTCTCGATCAATATTTTAGAGGATAGCACATGTTAGGTCTAGGTTAGGTCTGGGATTTGCACTCATCTGGCTCATACTTTCGCATATTCCTCATACTTGATGGCTAGATTCTGGGCTTTTTTTGGCTTTGATCACGTAGTAATGTGGTACCACACTGAAACAGTCGACTAAACCTGGTCTCGATCAATATTTTAGAGGATAACGCATGTTAGGTCTGGATTAGGTCTGGGATTTTCCCTCGTCAGACTCATACTTTCGCATATTTCTCATACTTGATGGCCAGATACTGGCCTTTTTCTGCTTTGGATCACGTAGGAATGTGGTACCACACTGAAACAGTCCATTAAACCTGGTTTCGATTAATATTTTAGAGGATAACACATGTTAAGCCTGAGTTGGGTCTAGAATTTGCCCTCCTCAGGCTCATACTTCCGCATATATCTCTTACTTCATGGCCAGATTCTGGGCTTTTTCTGGATTGGATCACGTAGTAATGTGGTACCACACCGAAACAGTCGACTAAACCTGGGCACGATCAATATCTTAGAGGATAACGCATGTTAGGTCTAGGTTAGGTCTGGGATTTGCTCTCATCATGCTCATACTTTCGCATATTTCTCATGCTTGTTGGCCAGATCCTGGGCTTTCTCTGGTTTGGATCACGTAGTTATGTGGTACCACACTGAAACTGTCAAATTAAACCTGGTCTCGATCAATATTTTAGAGGATAACGCATGTTAGGTCTGTGTTAGGGTTGG
Source organism: Colletes latitarsis (assembly GCF_051014445.1). Lineage (NCBI taxonomy): Eukaryota > Metazoa > Arthropoda > Insecta > Hymenoptera > Colletidae > Colletes > Colletes latitarsis. The sequence goes on along the minus strand of NC_135134.1, from coordinate 11,012,841 downwards.
GATTTGCAGTCATGAGGCTCATACATTCGCATATTTCTCATACATGATGGCCAGATTCTGGGCTTTTTTCGGTTTGGAGCACGTAGTAATGTGGTACCACACTGAAACAGTCGACTAAACCTGGTCTCGATCAATATTTTAGAGGATAACGCATGTTAGGTCAGTGTTAGTGTTGGGATTTGCAGTCATCAGGCTCATACATTCGCATATTTCTCATACATGATGGCCAGATCCTGCGCTTTTTCTGGTTTGGATCACGTAGTAGTGTGGTACCACACTGAAACAGTCGACTAAACCTGGTCACGATCAATATTTTAGAGGATAACGCATGTTAGGTCTAGGTTAGGTCTGGGATTTGCTACCATCATGCTCATAGTTTCGCATATTTCTCATGCTTGTTGGCCAGATCCTGGGCTTTCACTGGTTTGGGTCACGTAGTTATGTGGTACCACACTGAAACAGTCAAATTAAACCTGGTCTCGATCAATATTTTAGAGGATAACACATGTTAGGTCTAGGTTAGGTCTGGGATTTGCACTCATCAGGCTCATACTTTCGCATATTTCTCATACTTGATGGCCAGATTCTGGGCTTTTTCTGGTTTGGATCACGTTGGAATGTGGTACCACACTGAAACAGTCGACTTAACCTGGTCACGATCAATATCTTTGAGTATAATACATGTTAGGTCTAGGTTAGGGCTGGGATTTGCATTCATCAGGCTCATACTTTCGCATATTTCTCATACTTGATGGCCAGATACTGGGCATTTTCTGGATTGGATCACGTAGTAATGTGGTACCACACTGAAACAGTCGACTAAGCCTGGTCAGGATCAATATTTTAATCGATAACGCATGTTAGGTCTGGATTAGGTATGGGATTTGCCCTCATCAGTCTCATACTTTCGCTTTCTTCACATACCTGTTGAACAGATCCTGGGTTTTTTCTGGTTTGGATCACGTGGTAATGTGGTACCACACTGAAACAGTCAATTAAACCTGGTTTCGATGAATATTTTGGAGGATAACCCATGTTAGGTCTAGGTTAGGCCTTGGATTTGCCCTCATCAGGCTCACACTTTCACATTCTTCACATACCTGTTGAACAGATCCTGGGTTTTTCTGGTTTGGATCACGTGGTAATGTGGTACCACACTGAAACAGTCAATTAAACCTGGTTTCGATGAATATTTAGGAGGATAACGCATGTTAGGTCTAGGTTAGGCCTTAGATTTGCCCTCATCAGGCTCACACTTTCGCATTCTTCACATACTTGTTGAACAGATCCTGGGTTTTTTCTGGTTTGGATCACGTGGTAATGTGGTACCACACTGAAACAGTCAATTAAACCTAGTCTGGGTCAACATTTCAAAGGATAACTCATGTTAGGTCTAGGTTAGGTCTGGGATTTGCTCTCATCAGTCTCATACTTTCGCATGTTTCTCACACTTGATGGCCAGATTCTGGGCTTTTTTTGGTTTGGATCACGCAGTAATGTGGTACCACACTGAAACAGACCATTAAACCTGGTTTGGATCAATATTTTAGAGGATAACACATGTCAGGTCTAGGTTAGACCTTGGGTTTGCACTCATCAGGGTCATACTTTCGCATTCTTCACATACTTGTTGAACAGAACCCGGGTTTTTTCTGGTTTGGATCACGTAGCAATGTGGTACCACACTGGAACAGTCGACTAAACCTGGTCACGATCAATATTTTAGAGGATAACGCATGTTAGGTCTAGGTTAGGTCTGGGATTTGCTACCATCATGCTCATAGTTTCGCATATTTCTCATGCTTGTTGGCCAGATCCTGGACTTTCACTGGTTTGGGTCACGTAGTTATGTGGTACCACACTGAAACAGTCAAATTAAACCTGGTCTCGATCAATATTTTAGAGGATAACACATGTTAGGTCTAGGTTAGGTCTGGGATTTGCACTCATCAGGCTCATACTTTCGCATGTTTCTCATACTTGATGGCTAGATTCTGGGCTTTTTTTGGCTTTGATCACGTGGTAATGTGGTACCACACTGAAGCAGTCGACAAAACCTGGTCTGGGTCAACATTTCAAAGGATAACCCATGTTAGGTCTAGGTTAGGTCTGGGATTTGCTCTCATCAGTCTCATACTTTCGCATGTTTCTCATACTTGTTGGCCAGATCCTGGCCTTTTTCTGCTTTGGATCACGTAGTAATGTGGTACCACACTGAAACAGTCGACTAAACCTGGTCTGGGTCAATATTTTAGAGGATAACGCATGTTAGGTCTAGGTTAGGTCTGGGATTTGCTCTCATCAGGCTCATACTTTTGCATATTTCTCGTACTTGTTGGCCAGATCCTGCGCTTTTTCTGGTATGGATCACGTGGTAATGTGGTATCACACTGAAACAGTCCATTAAACCTGGTTTCGATCAATATTTTAGAGGAAAACACATGTTAAGTCTGAGTTGGATGTGGGATTTGCCCTCATCAGGCTCATACTTACGTATATATCTCTTACTTGATGGCCAGATTCTGGGCTCTTTCTGGATTGGATCACGTGGTAATGTGGTACCACACTGAAACAGTCAATTAAACCTAGTCTGGGTCAACATTTCAAAGGATAACTCATGTTAGGTCTAGGTTAGGTCTGGGATTTGCTCTCATCAGGCTCATACTTTCGCATGTTTCTCATACTTGATGGCTAGATTCTGGGCTTTTTTTGGCTTTGATCACGTGGTAATGTGGTACCACACTGAAGCAGTCGACAAAACCTGGTCTGGGTCAACATTTCAAAGGATAACCCATGTTAGGTCTAGGTTAGGTCTGGGATTTGCTCTCATCAGTCTCATACTTTCGCATGTTTCTCATACTTGTTGGCCAGATCCTGGCCTTTTTCTGCTTTGGATCACGTAGTAATGTGGTACCACACTGAAACAGTCGACTAAACCTGGTCTGGGTCAATATTTTAGAGGATAACGCATGTTAGGTCTAGGTTAGGTCTGGGATTTGCTCTCATCAGGCTCATACTTTTGCATATTTCTCGTACTTGTTGGCCAGATCCTGCGCTTTTTCTGGTTTGGATCACGTAGTAGTGTGGTACCACAATGAAACAGTCGACTAAACCTGGTCACGATCAATATTTTAGAGGATAACGCATGTTAGGTCTAGGTTAGGTCTGGGATTTGCTACCATCATGCTCATAGTTTCGCATATTTCTCATGCTTGTTGGCCAGATCCTGGACTTTCACTGGTTTGGGTCACGTAGTTATGTGGTACCACACTGAAACAGTCAAATTAAACCTGGTCTCGATCAATATTTTAGAGGATAACACATGTTAGGTCTAGGTTAGGTCTGGGATTTGCACTCATCAGGCTCATACATTCGCATATTTCTCATACATGATGGCCAGATTCTGGGCTTTTTTCGGTTTGGAGCACGTAGTAATGTGGTACCACACTGAAACAGTCCAATAAACCTAGCTTCGATCAATATTTTAGAGGATAACGTATGTCGGGTCTATGTTAGGTCTGGGCTTTGCTCTCATCAGGCTCATACATTCACACTTTCCGCAAACTTGTGGGCCAGATCCCGGGCTTTTTCAGGTTTGGATCACGTGGTAATGTGGTATCACACTGAAACAGTCGACTAAACCTGGTCTCGATCAAAATTTTGGAGGATAACGCATGTTGGGTCTGGATTAGGCCTTGGATTTGCCCTCATCAGGCTCACACTTTCGCATTCTTCACATACCTGTTGAACAGATCGTGGGTTTTTTCTGGTTTGGATCACGTGGTAATGTGGTACCACACAGAAACAGTCAATTAAACCTAGTCTGGGTCAACATTTCAAAGGATAACCCATGTTAGGTCTAGGTTAGGTCTGGGATTTGCTCTCATCAGTCTCATACTTTCGCATGTTTCTCATACTTGTTGGCCAGATCCTGGCCTTTTTCTGCTTTGGATCACGTAGTAATGTGGTACCACACTGAAACAGTCAACTAAACCTGGTCTGGGTCAATATATTAGAGGATAACGCATGTTAGGTCTAGGTTAGGTCTGGGATTTGCTCTCATGAGGCTCATAGTTTCGCATATTTCTCATGCTTGTTGGCCAGATCCTGGGCTTTCACTGGTTTGGGTCACGTATTTATGTGGTACCACACTGAAACAGTCAAATTAAACCTGGTCACGGTCAATATTTTAGAGGATAACACATGTTAGGTCTAGGTTAGGTCTGGGATTTGCACTCATCAGGCTCATACTTTCGCATATTTCTCATACTTGATGGCCAGATTCTGGGCTTTTTCTGGTTTGGATCACGTAGTAGTGTGGTACCACAATGAAACAGTCGACTAAACCTGGTCACGATCAATATTTTAGAGGATAACGCATGTTAGGTCTAGGTTAGGTATGGGATTTGCTACCATCATGCTCATAGTTTCGCATATTTCTCATGCTTGTTGGCCAGATCCTGGGCTTTCACTGGTTTGGGTCACGTAGTTATGTGGTACCACACTGAAACAGTCGACTAAGCCTGGTCAGGATCAATATTTTAATCGATAACGCATGTTAGGTCTGGATTAGGTATGGGATTTGCCCTCATCAGTCTCATACTTTCGCTTTCTTCACATACCTGTTGAACAGATCCTGGGTTTTTTCTGGTTTGGATCACGTGGTAATGTGGTACCACACTGAAACAGTCAATTAAACCTGGTTTCGATGAATATTTTGGAGGATAACGCATGTTAGGTCTAGGTTAGGCCTTGGATTTGCCCTCATCAGGCTCACACTTTCACATTCTTCACATACCTGTTGAACAGATCCTGGGTATTTTCTGGTTTGGATCACGTGGTAATGTGGTACCACACTGAAACAGTCAATTAAACCTGGTTTCGATGAATATTTTGGAGGATAACGCATGTTAGGTCTAGGTTAGGCCTTGGATTTGCCCTCATCAGGCTCACACTTTCGCATTCTTCACATACCTGTTGAACAGATCGTGGGTTTTTTCTGGATTGGATCACGTAGTAATGTGGTACCACACTGAAACAGTCGATTAAACCTGGTTTCGATCGATATTTTAGAGGATAATGCATGTTAGGTCTAGGTTAGGTCTGGGATTTGCACTCATCAGGCTCATACTTTCGCATATTTCTCATACTTGATGGCCAGACTCTGGTCTTTTTTTGGTTTGGATCACGTAGTAATGTGGTACCACACTGAAGCAGTCCATTAAACCAGGTTTCGATCAATATTTTAGAGGATAACGCATGTTAGGTCTATTTTAGGTCTTGGATTTGCTCACATCAGGCTTATACATTCACATTTTCCGCATACTTGTTGGTCAGATCCCGGGCTTTTTCTCGTTTCGATCACGTCGTAATGTGGTATCGTACTGAAACAGTCCATTAAACCTGGTTTCGATCAATATTTTAGAGGATAACACATGTTAAGTCTGAGTTGGGTCTCGGATTTGCCCTCATCAAGCTCATACTTTCGCATTCTTCACATACCTGTTGAACAGATCCTGGGTTTTTTCTGGTTTGGATCACGTGGTAATGTGGTACCACACTGAAACAGTCAATTAAACCTAGTCTGGGTCAACATTTCAAAAGATAACTCATGTTAGGTCTAGGTTAGGTCTGGGATTTTCACTCATCGGGCTCATACTTTCGCATATTTCTCATACTTGATAGCCAGATTCTGGGCCTTTTTTGGTTTCGATCACGTAGTAATGCGGTACCGCGCTGAAGCAGACCATTAAACCTGGTTTCGATCAATATTTTAGAGGATAACGCATGTTAGGTCTATGTTAGGTCCGGGATTTACCCTCATCAGGCTCACACTTTCGCATTCTTCACATACCTGTTGAACAGATCCTGGGTTTTTTCTGGTTTGGATCACGTGGTAATGTGGTACCACACTGAAACAGTCAATTAAACCTAGTCTGAGTCAACATTTCAAAGGATAACTCATGTTAGGTCTAGGTTAGGTCTGGGATTTGCTCTCATCATGCTCATACTTTCGCATATTTCTCATGCTTGTTGGCCAGATCCTGGGCTTTCTCTGGTTTGGATCACGTAGTTATGTGGTACCACACTGAAACTGTCAAATTAAACCTGGTCTCGATCAATATTTTAGAGGATAACACATGTTAGGTCTTGGTTAGGTCTGGGATTTGCACTCATCTGGCCCATACTTTCGCATATTTCTCATACTTGATGGCTAGATTCTGGGCTTTTTTTGGCTTTGATCACGTAGTAATGTGGTACCACACTGAAACAGTCGACTAAACCTGGTCTGGGTCAATATTTTAGAGGATAACGCATGTTAGGTCTAGGTTAGGTCTGGGATTTGCTCTCATCAGGCTCATACTTTTGCATATTTCTCGTACTTGTTGGCCAGATCCTGCGCTTTTTCTGGTTTGGATCACGTAGTAGTGTGGTACCACAATGAAACAGTCGACTAAACCTGGTCACGATCAATATTTTAGAGGATAACGCATGTTAGGTCTAGGTTAGGTATGGGATTTGCTACCATCATGCTCATAGTTTCGCATATTTCTCATGCTTGTTGGCCAGATCCTGGGCTTTCACTGGTTCGGGTCACGTAGTTATGTGGTACCACACTGAAACAGTCAAATTAAACCTGGTCTCGATCAATATTTTAGAGGATAACACATGTTAGGTCTAGGTTAGGTCTGGGATTTGCACTCATCAGGCTCATACATTCGCATATTTCTCATACATGATGGCCAGATTCTGGGCTTTTTTCGGTTTGGAGCACGTAGTAATGTGGTACCACACTGAAACAGTCCAATAAACCTAGTTTCGATCAATATTTTAGAGGATAACGTATGTCGGGTCTATGTTAGGTCTGGGATTTGCTCTCATCAGGCTCATACATTCACACTTTCCGCAAACTTGTGGGCCAGATCCCGGGCTTTTTCAGGTTTGGATCACGTGGTAATGTGGTATCACACTGAAACAGTCGACTAAACCTGGTCTCGATCAAAATTTTGGAGGATAACGCATGTTGGGTCTGGATTAGGCCTTGGATTTGCCCTCATCAGGCTCACACTTTCGCATTCTTCACATACCTGTTGAACAGATCGTGGGTTTTTTCTGGTTTGGATCACGTGGTAATGTGGTACCACACAGAAGCAGTCAATTAAACCTAGTCTGGGTCAACATTTCAAAGGATAACCCATGTTAGGTCTAGGTTAGGTCTGGGATTTGCTCTCATCAGTCTCATACTTTCGCATATTTCTCATACTTGATGGCCAGATTCTGGGCTTTTTCTGGATTGGATCACGTAGTAATGTGGTACCACACTGAAACAGTCGACTAAGCCTGGTCAGGATCAATATTTTAATCGATAACGCATGTTAGGTCTGGATTAGGTATGGGATTTGCCCTCATCAGTCTCATACTTTCGCTTTCTTCACATACCTGTTGAACAGATCCTGGGTTTTTTCTGGTTTGGATCACGTGGTAATGTGGTACCACACTGAAACAGTCAATTAAACCTGGTTTCGATGAATATTTTGGAGGAGAACGCATGTTAGGTCTAGGTTAGGCCTTGGATTTGCCCTCATCAGGCTCACACTTTCACATTCTTCACATACCTGTTGAACAGATCCTGGGTATTTTCTGGTTTGGATCACGTGGTAATGTGGTACCACACTGAAACAGTCAATTAAACCTGGTTTCGATGAATATTTTGGAGGATAACGCATGTTAGGTCTAGGTTAGGCCTTGGATTTGCCCTCATCAGGCTCACACTTTCGCATTCTTCACATACCTGTTGAACAGATCCTGGGCTTTTTCTGGTTTGGATCACGTGGTAATGTGGTACCACACTGAAACAGTCGACTGAGCCTGGACACGATCAATATTTTAGAGGATAATGCATGTTAGGTCTAGGTTAGGTATGGGATTTGCACTCATCAGGCCCATACTTTCGCATATTTCTCATACTTGATGGCCAGATCCTGGGCTTTTTCTGGTTTGGTCACGCAGTAATGTGGTACCACACTGAAACAGGCCATTAAACCTGGTTTCGATTAATATTTTAGAGGAAAACACATGTCAGGTCTAGGTTAGACCTTGGGTTTGCACTCATCAGGGTCATACTTTCGCTTTCTTCACATACTTGTTGAACAGAACCCGGGTTTTTTCTGGTTTGGATCACGTAGCAATGTGGTACCACACTGAAACAGTCGACTAAACCTGGTCTCGATCAATATTTTAGGGGAAAACGCATGTTAGGTCTGGAATAGGTCTGGGATTTGCCCTCATCAGGCTCATACTTTCGCATTTTCCGTAAACTTGTTGGCCAGATCCCGGGTTTTTTCTGGTTTGGATCACGTGGTAATGTGGTATCACACTGAAACAGTCCATTAAACCTGGTTTCGATCAATATTTTAGAGGATAACACATGTTAAGAATGAGTTGGATGTTGGATTTGCCCCCATCAGGCTCATACTTTCGCATATATCTCTTACTTGATGGCCAGATTCTGGGCTCTTTCTGGATTGGATCACGTAGTAATGTGGTACCACACTGAAACAGTCGATTAAACCTGGTTTCGATCGATATTTTAGAGGATAATGCATGTTAGGTCTAGGTTAGGTCTGGGATTTGCACTCATCAGGCTCATACTTTCGCATATTTCTCATACTTGATGGCCAGACTCTGGTCTTTTTTTGGTTTGGATCACGTAGTAATGTGGTACCACACTGAAGCAGTCCATTAAACCAGGTTTCGATCAATATTTTAGAGGATAACGCATGTTAGGTCTATTTTAGGTCTTGGATTTGCTCACATCAGGCTTATACATTCACATTTTCCGCATACTTGTTGGCCAGATCCCGGGCTTTTTCTCGTTTCGATCACGTCGTAATGTGGTATCGTACTGAAACAGTCCATTAAACCTGGTTTCGATCAATATTTTAGAGGATAACACATGTTAAGTCTGAGTTGGGTCTCGGATTTGCCCTCATCAAGCTCATACTTTCGCATTCTTCACATACCTGTTGAACAGATCCTGGGTTTTTTCTGGTTTGGATCACGTGGTAATGTGGTACCACACTGAAACAGTCAATTAAACCTAGTCTGGGTCAACATTTCAAAAGATAACTCATGTTAGGTCTAGGTTAGGTCTGGGATTTTCACTCATCGGGCTCATACTTTCGCATATTTCTCATACTTGATAGCCAGATTCTGGGCCTTTTTTGGTTTCGATCACGTAGTAATGCGGTACCGCGCTGAAGCAGACCATTAAACCTGGTTTCGATCAATATTTTAGAGGATAACGCATGTTACGTCTATGTTAGGTCCGGGATTTACCCTCATCAGGCTCACACTTTCGCATTCTTCACATACCTGTTGAACAGATCCTGGGTTTTTTCTGGTTTGGATCACGTGGTAATGTGGTACCACACTGAAACAGTCAATTAAACCTAGTCTGGGTCAACATTTCAAAGGATAACTCATGTTAGGTCTAGGTTAGGTCTGGGATTTGCTCTCATCATGCTCATACTTTCGCATATTTCTCATGCTTGTTGGCCAGATCCTGGGCTTTCTCTGGTTTGGATCACGTAGTTATGTGGTACCACACTGAAACTGTCAAATTAAACCTGGTCTCGATCAATATTTTAGAGGATAACACATGTTAGGTCTTGGTTAGGTCTGGGATTTGCACTCATCTGGCCCATACTTTCGCATATTTCTCATACTTGATGGCTAGATTCTGGGCTTTTTTTGGCTTTGATCACGTAGTAATGTGGTACCACACTGAAACAGTCGACTAAACCTGGTCTGGGTCAATATTTTAGAGGATAACGCATGTTAGGTCTAGGTTAGGTCTGGGATTTGCTCTCATCAGGCTCATACTTTTGCATATTTCTCGTACTTGTTGGCCAGATCCTGCGCTTTTTCTGGTTTGGATCACGTAGTAGTGTGGTACCACAATGAAACAGTCGACTAAACCTGGTCACGATCAATATTTTAGAGGATAACGCATGTTAGGTCTAGGTTAGGTCTGGGATTTGCTACCATCATGCTCATAGTTTCGCATATTTCTCATGCTTGTTGGCCAGATCCTGGGCTTTCACTGGTTTGGGTCACGTAGTTATGTGGTACCACACTGAAACAGTCAAATTAAACCTGGTCTCGATCAATATTTTAGAGGATAACACATGTTAGGTCTAGGTTAGGTCTGGGATTTGCACTCATCAGGCTCATACATTCGCATATTTCTCATACATGATGGCCAGATTCTGGGCTTTTTTCGGTTTGGAGCACGTAGTAATGTGGTACCACACTGAAACAGTCAAATAAACCTAGTTTCGATCAATATTTTAGAGGATAACGTATGTCGGGTCTATGTTAGGTCTGGGATTTGCTCTCATCAGGCTCATACATTCACACTTTCCGCAAACTTGTGGGCCAGATCCCGGGCTTTTTCAGGTTTGGATCACGTGGTAATGTGGTATCACACTGAAACAGTCGACTAAACCTGGTCTCGATCAAAATTTTGGAGGATAACGCATGTTGGGTCTGGATTAGGCCTTGGATTTGCCCTCATCAGGCTCACACTTTCGCATTCTTCACATACCTGTTGAACAGATCGTGGGTTTTTTCTGGTTTGGATCACGTGGTAATGTGGTACCACACAGAAACAGTCAATTAAACCTAGTCTGGGTCAACATTTCAAAGGATAACCCATGTTAGGTCTAGGTTAGGTCTGGGATTTGCTCTCATCAGTCTCATACTTTCGCATGTTTCTCATACTTGTTGGCCAGATCCTGGCCTTTTTCTGCTTTGGATCACGTAGTAATGTGGTACCACACTGAAACAGTCAACTAAACCTGGTCTGGGTCAATATATTAGAGGATAACGCATGTTAGGTCTAGGTTAGGTCTGGGATTTGCTCTCATGAGGCTCATAGTTTCGCATATTTCTCATGCTTGTTGGCCAGATCCTGGGCTTTCACTGGTTTGGGTCACGTAGTTATGTGGTACCACACTGAAACAGTCAAATTAAACCTGGTCTCGATCAATATTTTAGAGGATAACACATGTTAGGTCTAGGTTAGGTCTGGGATTTGCACTCATCAGGCTCATACTTTCGCATATTTCTCATACTTGATGGCCAGATTCTGGGCTTTTTCTGGTATGGATCACGTAGGAATGTGGTACCACACTGAAACAGTCGACTAAACCTGGTCACGACCGATATTTTTGAGTATAATGCATGTTAGGTCTAGGTTAGGGCTGGGATTTGCACTCATCAGGCTCATACTTTCGCATATTTCTCATACTTGATGGCCAGATTCTGGGCTTTTTCTGGATTGGATCACGTAGTAATGTGGTACCACACTGAAACAGTCGACTAAGCCTGGTCAGGATCAATATTTTAATCGATAACGCATGTTAGGTCTGGATTAGGTATGGGATTTGCCCTCATCAGTCTCATACTTTCGCTTTCTTCACATACCTGTTGAACAGATCCTGGGTTTTTTCTGGTTTGGATCACGTGGTAATGTGGTACCACACTGAAACAGTCAATTAAACCTGGTTTCGATGAATATTTTGGAGGATAACGCATGTTAGGTCTAGGTTAGGCCTTGGATTTGCCCTCATCAGGCTCACACTTTCACATTCTTCACATACCTGTTGAACAGATCCTGGGTATTTTCTGGTTTGGATCACGTGGTAATGTGGTACCACACTGAAACAGTCAATTAAACCTGGTTTCGATGAATATTTTGGAGGATAACGCATGTTAGGTCTAGGTTAGGCCTTGGATTTGCCCTCATCAGGCTCACACTTTCGCATTCTTCACATACCTGTTGAACAGATCCTGGGTTTTTTCTGGTTTGGATCACGTGGTAATGTGGTACCACACTGAAACAGTCGACTGAGCCTGGACACGATCAATATTTTAGAGGATAATGCATGTTAGGTCAAGGTTAGGTATGGGATTTGCACTCATCAGGCCCATACTTTCGCATATTTCTCATACTTGATGGCCAGATCCTGGGCTTTTTCTGGTTTGGTCACGCAGTAATGTGGTACCACACTGAAACAGGCCATTAAACCTGGTTTCGATTAATATTTTAGAGGAAAACACATGTCAGGTCTAGGTTAGACCTTGGGTTTGCACTCATCAGGGTCATACTTTCGCTTTCTTCACATACTTGTTGAACAGAACCCGGGTTTTTTCTGGTTTGGATCACGTAGCAATATGGTACCACACTGAAACAGTCGACTAAACCTGGTCTCGATCAATATTTTAGGGGAAAACGCATGTTAGGTCTGGATTAGGTCTGGGATTTGCCCTCATCAGGCTCATACTTTCGCATTTTCCGTAAACTTGTTGGCCAGATCCCGGGTTTTTTCTGGTTTGGATCACGTGGTAATGTGGTATCACACTGAAACAGTCCATTAAACCTGGTTTCGATCAATATTTTAGAGGATAACACATGTTAAGAATGAGTTGGATGTTGGATTTGCCCCCATCAGGCTCATACTTTCGCATATATCTCTTACTTGATGGCCAGATTCTGGGCTCTTTCTGGATTGGATCACGTAGTAATGTGGTACCACACTGAAACAGTCGATTAAACCTGGTTTCGATCGATATTTTAGAGGATAATGCATGTTAGGTCTAGGTTAGGTCTGGGATTTGCACTCATCAGGCTCATACTTTCGCATATTTCTCATACTTGATGGCCAGACTCTGGTCTTTTTTTGGTTTGGATCACGTAGTAATGTGGTACCACACTGAAGCAGTCCATTAAACCAGGTTTCGATCAATATTTTAGAGGATAACGCATGTTAGGTCTATTTTAGGTCTTGGATTTGCTCACATCAGGCTTATACATTCACATTTTCCGCATACTTGTTGGCCAGATCCCGGGCTTTTTCTCGTTTCGATCACGTCGTAATGTGGTATCGTACTGAAACAGTCCATTAAACCTGGTTTCGATCAATATTTTAGAGGATAACACATGTTAAGTCTGAGTTGGGTCTCGGATTTGCCCTCATCAAGCTCATACTTTCGCATTCTTCACATACCTGTTGAACAGATCCTGGGTTTCTTCTGGTTTGGATCACGTGGTAGTGTGGTACCACACTGAAACAGTCAATTAAACCTAGTCTGGGTCAACATTTCAAAAGATAACTCATGTTAGGTCTAGGTTAGGTCTGGGATTTTCACTCATCGGGCTCATACTTTCGCATATTTCTCATACTTGATAGCCAGATTCTGGGCCTTTTTTGGTTTCGATCACGTAGTAATGCGGTACCGCGCTGAAGCAGACCATTAAACCTGGTTTCGATCAATATTTTAGAGGATAACGCATGTTAGGTCTATGTTAGGTCCGGGATTTACCCTCATCAGGCTCACACTTTCGCATTCTTCACATACCTGTTGAACAGATCCTGGGTTTTCTCTGGTTTGGATCACGTGGTAATGTGGTACCACACTGAAACAGTCAATTAAACCTAGTCTGGGTCAACATTTCAAAGGATAACTCATGTTAGGTCTAGGTTAGGTCTGGGATTTGCTCTCATCATGCTCATACTTTCGCATATTTCTCATGCTTGTTGGCCAGATCCTGGGCTTTCTCTGGTTTGGATCACGTAGTTATGTGGTACCACACTGAAACTGTCAAATTAAACCTGGTCTCGATCAATATTTTAGAGGATAACACATGTTAGGTCTTGGTTAGGTCTGGGATTTGCACTCATCTGGCCCATACTTTCGCATATTTCTCATACTTGATGGCTAGATTCTGGGCTTTTTTTGGCTTTGATCACGTAGTAATGTGGTACCACACTGAAACAGTCGACTAAACCTGGTCTGGGTCAATATTTTAGAGGATAACGCATGTTAGGTCTAGGTTAGGTCTGGGATTTGCTCTCATCAGGCTCATACTTTTGCATATTTCTCGTACTTGTTGGCCAGATCCTGCGCTTTTTCTGGTTTGGATCACGTAGTAGTGTGGTACCACAATGAAACAGTCGACTAAACCTGGTCACGATCAATATTTTAGAGGATACCGCATGTTAGGTCTAGGTTAGGTCTGGGAATTGCTACCATCATGCTCATAGTTTCGCATATTTCTCATGCTTGTTGGCCAGATCCTGGGCTTTCACTGGTTTGGGTCACGTAGTTATGTGGTACCACACTGAAACAGTCAAATTAAACCTGGTCTCGATCAATATTTTAGAGGATAACACATGTTAGGTCTAGGTTAGGTCTGGGATTTGCACTCATCAGGCTCATACATTCGCATATTTCTCATACATGATGGCCAGATTCTGGGCTTTTTTCGGTTTGGAGCACGTAGTAATGTGGTACCACACTGAAACAGTCCAATAAACCTAGTTTCGATCAATATTTTAGAGGATAACGTATGTCGGGTCTATGTTAGGTCTGGGATTTGCTCTCATCAGGCTCATACATTCACACTTTCCGCAAACTTGTGGGCCAGATCCCGGGCTTTTTCAGGTTTGGATCACGTGGTAATGTGGTATCACACTGAAACAGTCGACTAAACCTGGTCTCGATCAAAATTTTGGAGGATAACGCATGTTGGGTCTGGATTAGGCCTTGGATTTGCCCTCATCAGGCTCACACTTTCGCATTCTTCACATACCTGTTGAACAGATCGTGGGTTTTTTCTGGTTTGGATCACGTGGTAATGTGGTACCACACAGAAACAGTCAATTAAACCTAGTCTGGGTCAACATTTCAAAGGATAACCCATGTTAGGTCTAGGTTAGGTCTGGGATTTGCTCTCATCAGTCTCATACTTTCGCATGTTTCTCATACTTGTTGGCCAGATCCTGGCCTTTTTCTGCTTTGGATCACGTAGTAATGTGGTACCACACTGAAACAGTCAACTAAACCTGGTCTGGGTCAATATATTAGAGGATAACGCATGTTAGGTCTAGGTTAGGTCTGGGATTTGCTCTCATGAGGCTCATAGTTTCGCATATTTCTCATGCTTGTTGGCCAGATCCTGGGCTTTCACTGGTTTGGGTCACGTAGTTATGTGGTACCACACTGAAACAGTCAAATTAAACCTGGTCTCGATCAATATTTTAGAGGATAACACATGTTAGGTCTAGGTTAGGTCTGGGATTTGCACTCATCAGGCTCATACTTTCGCATATTTCTCATACTTGATGGCCAGATTCTGGGCTTTTTCTGGTTTGGATCACGTAGGAATGTGGTACCACACTGAAACAGTCGACTAAACCTGGTCACGACCGATATTTTTGAGTATAATGCATGTTAGGTCTAGGTTAGGGCTGGGATTTGCACTCATCAGGCTCATACTTTCGCATATTTCTCATACTTGATGGCCAGATTCTGGGCTTTTTCTGGATTGGATCACGTAGTAATGTGGTACCACACTGAAACAGTCGACTAAGCCTGGTCAGGATCAATATTTTAATCGATAACGCATGTTAGGTCTGGATTAGGTATGGGATTTGCCCTCATCAGTCTCATACTTTCGCTTTCTTCACATACCTGTTGAACAGATCCTGGGTTTTTTCTGGTTTGGATCACGTGGTAATGTGGTACCACACTGAAACAGTCAATTAAACCTGGTTTCGATGAATGTTTTGGAGGATAACGCATGTTAGGTCTAGGTTAGGCCTTGGATTTGCCCTCATCAGGCTCACACTTTCACATTCTTCACATACCTGTTGAACAGATCCTGGGTATGTTCTGGTTTGGATCACGTGGTAATGTGGTACCACACTGAAACAGTCAATTAAACCTGGTTTCGATGAATATTTTGGAGGATAACGCATGTTAGGTCTAGGTTAGGCCTTGGATTTGCCCTCATCAGGCTCACACTTTCGCATTCTTCACATACCTGTTTAACAGATCCTGGGTTTTTTCTGGTTTGGATCACGTGGTAATGTGGTACCACACTGAAACAGTCGACTGAGCCTGGACACGATCAATATTTTAGAGGATAATGCATGTTAGGTCTAGGTTAGGTATGGGATTTGCACTCATCAGGCCCATACTTTCGCATATTTCTCATACTTGATGGCCAGATCCTGGGCTTTTTCTGGTTTGGTCACGCAGTAATGTGGTACCACACTGAAACAGGCCATTAAACCTGGTTTCGATTAATATTTTAGAGGAAAACACATGTCAGGTCTAGGTTAGACCTTGGGTTTGCACTCATCAGGGTCATACTTTCGCTTTCTTCACATACTTGTTGAACAGAACCCGGGTTTTTTCTGGTTTGGATCACGTAGCAATGTGGTACCACACTGAAACAGTCGACTAAACCTGGTCTCGATCAATATTTTAGGGGAAAACGCATGTTAGGTCTGGATTAGGTCTGGGATTTGCCCTCATCAGGCTCATACTTTCGCATTTTCCGTAAACTTGTTGGCCAGATCCCGGGTTTTTTCTGGTTTGGATCACGTGGTAATGTGGTATCACACTGAAACAGTCCATTAAACCTGGTTTCGATCAATATTTTAGAGGAAAACACATGTCAGGTCTAGGTTAGACCTTGGGTTTGCACTCATCAGGGTCATACTTTCGCTTTCTTCACATACCTGTTGAACAGATCCTGGGTATGTTCTGGTTTGGATCACGTGGTAATGTGGTACCACACTGAAACAGTCAATTAAACCTGGTTTCGATGAATATTTTGGAGGATAACGCATGTTAGGTCTAGGTTAGGCCTTGGATTTGCCCTCATCAGGCTCACACTTTCGCATTCTTCACATACCTGTTTAACAGATCCTGGGTTTTTTCTGGTTTGGATCACGTGGTAATGTGGTACCACACTGAAACAGTCGACTGAGCCTGGACACGATCAATATTTTAGAGGATAATGCATGTTAGGTCTAGGTTAGGTATGGGATTTGCACTCATCAGGCCCATACTTTCGCATATTTCTCATACTTGATGGCCAGATCCTGGGCTTTTTCTGGTTTGGTCACGCAGTAATGTGGTACCACACTGAAACAGGCCATTAAACCTGGTTTCGATTAATATTTTAGAGGAAAACACATGTCAGGTCTAGGTTAGACCTTGGGTTTGCACTCATCAGGGTCATACTTTCGCTTTCTTCACATACTTGTTGAACAGAACCCGGGTTTTTTCTGGTTTGGATCACGTAGCAATGTGGTACCACACTGAAACAGTCGACTAAACCTGGTCTCGATCAATATTTTAGGGGAAAACGCATGTTAGGTCTGGATTAGGTCTGGGATTTGCCCTCATCAGGCTCATACTTTCGCATTTTCCGTAAACTTGTTGGCCAGATCCCGGGTTTTTTCTGGTTTGGATCACGTGGTAATGTGGTATCACACTGAAACAGTCCATTAAACCTGGTTTCGATCAATATTTTAGAGGATAACACATGTTAAGAATGAGTTGGATGTTGGATTTGCCCCCATCAGGCTCATACTTTCGCATATATCTCTTACTTGATGGCCAGATTCTGGGCTCTTTCTGGATTGGATCACGTAGTAATGTGGTACCACACTGAAACAGTCGATTAAACCTGGTTTCGATCGATATTTTAGAGGATAATGCATGTTAGGTCTAGGTTAGGTCTGGGATTTGCACTCATCAGGCTCATACTTTCGCATATTTCTCATACTTGATGGCCAGACTCTGGTCTTTTTTTGGTTTGGATCACGTAGTAATGTGGTACCACACTGAAGCAGTCCATTAAACCAGGTTTCGATCAATATTTTAGAGGATAACGCATGTTAGGTCTATTTTAGGTCTTGGATTTGCTCACATCAGGCTTATACATTCACATTTTCCGCATACTTGTTGGCCAGATCCCGGGCTTTTTCTCGTTTCGATCACGTCGTAATGTGGTATCGTACTGAAACAGTCCATTAAACCTGGTTTCGATCAATATTTTAGAGGATAACACATGTTAAGTCTGAGTTGGGTCTCGGATTTGCCCTCATCAAGCTCATACTTTCGCATTCTTCACATACCTGATGAACAGATCCTGGGTTTTTTCTGGTTTGGATCACGTGGTAATGTGGTACCACACTGAAACAGTCAATTAAACCTAGTCTGGGTCAACATTTCAAAAGATAACTCATGTTAGGTCTAGGTTAGGTCTGGGATTTTCACTCATCGGGCTCATACTTTCGCATATTTCTCATACTTGATAGCCAGATTCTGGGCCTTTTTTGGTTTCGATCACGTAGTAATGCGGTACCGCGCTGAAGCAGACCATTAAACCTGGTTTCGATCAATATTTTAGAGGATAACGCATGTTAGGTCTATGTTAGGTCCGGGATTTACCCTCATCAGGCTCACACTTTCGCATTCTTCACATACCTGTTGAACAGATCGTGGGTTTTTTCTGGTTTGGATCACGTGGTAATGTGGTACCACACTGAAACAGTCAATTAAACCTAGTCTGGGTCAACATTTCAAAGGATAACTCATGTTAGGTCTAGGTTAGGTCTGGGATTTGCACTCATGAGGCACATACTTTCGCATATATCTCTTACTTGATGGCCAGATTCTGGGCTCTTTCTGGATTGGATCACGTAGTAATGTGGTACCACACTGAAACAGTCGATTAAAACTGGTTTCGATCAATATTTTAGAGGATAACGCATATTAGGTCTATGTTAGGTCCGGGATTTGCCCTCATCAGGCTCACACTTTCGCATTCTTCACATACCTGTTGAACAGATCCTGGGCTTTTTCTGGTTTGGATCACGTAGTTATGTGGTACCACACTGAAACAGACCATTAAACCTGGTTTCGATCAAAATTTTAGAGGATAATGCATGTTAGGTCTATGTTAGGTCTGTGATTTGCACTCATCAGGCTCATACTTTCGCAAATTTCTCATACTTGATGGCCAGATTATGGGCTTTTTTTGGCTTGGATCACGTAGTAATGTGGTACCACTCTGAAACAGTCCAATAAACCTGGTCTCGATCGATATTTTGAGGATAACGCATGTTAGGTCTAGGTTAGGTCTGGGATTTGCCCTCATCAGGCTCATACTTTTGCATATTTCTCATACTTGATTGCCAGATTCTGGGCTTTTTTTGGTTTGGATCACGTAGTAATGTGGTACCACACTGAAACAGTCGGCTAAACCTGGTCACGATCAATACGTTAGAGGATAACGCATGTTAGGTCTAGGTTAGATCTGGGATTTGCTCTCATCATGCACATACTTTCGCATATTTCTCCTTCTTGTTGGCCAGATCCTGGGCTTTCACTGGTTTGGATCACGTAGTTATGTGGTACCACACTGAAACAGACTATTAAACCTGGTTTCGATCAATATTTTAGAGGATAACACATGTTAGGTCTAGGTTAGACCTGGGATTTGCACTCATCAGGGTCATACTTTCGCATTCTTCCCATACTTGTTGAACAGAACCAGGGTTTTTTCTGGTTTGGATCACGTAGCAATGTGGTGCCAAACTGAGACAGTCCATTAAACCTGGTTTCGATCAATATTTTAGAGGATAATGCATGTTAGGACTATGTTAGGTCTGTGATTTGCACTCATGAGGCTCATACTTCCCAAATTTCTCATACTTGATGGCCAGATTATGGGCTTTTTTTGGCTTGGATCACGTAGTAATGTGGTACCACACTGAAACAGTCGACTAAACCTGGTCTCGATCAATATTTTAGAGGATAACGCATGTTAGGTCTAGGTTAGGTCTGGGATTTGCTCTCATCATGCACATACTTTCGCATATTTCTCCTTCTTGTTGGTCAGATCCTGGGCTTTCACTGGTTTGGATCACGTAGTTATGTGGTACCACACTGAAACAGACCATTAAACCTGGTTTCGATCAATATTTTAGAGGATAACACATGTCAGGTCTAGGTTAGACCTTGGATTTGCACTCATCAGGGTCATACTTTCGCATTCTTCCCATACTTGTTGAACAGAACCCGGGTTTTTTCTGGTTTGGATCACGTAGCAATGTGGTACCAAACTGAGACAGTCCATTAAACCTGGTTTCGATCAATATTTTAGAGGATAACGCATGCTAGGTCTAGGTTAGGTCTGGGATTTGCTCCCATCAGGCTCATACTTTCGCATATTTCTCATACTTGATGGCCAGATTCTGGGCTTTTTTTGGCTTGGATCACGTAGTAATGTGGTACCACACTGAAACAGTCGACTAAACCTGGTCTCGATCAATATTTTAGAGGATAACGCATGTTAGGTCTATGTTAGTTCCGGGATTTGCCCCAATCAGGCTCACACTTTCGCATTCTTCACATACCTGTTGCACTGATCCTGGGTTTTTTCTGGTTTGGATCACGTGGTAATGTGGTACCGCACTGAAACAGTCACTTAAAGCTAGTCTGGGTCAACATTTCAAAGGATAACTCATGTTAGGTCTAGGTTAGGTCTGGGACTTGCTCTCATCAGGCTCATACTTTCGCATATTTCTGATGCTTCATGGCCAGATCCTGGCCTTTTTCTGGTTTGGATCACGTAGGAATGTGGTACCACACTGAAACAGTCGACTAAACCTGGTCACGATCAATATTTTTGAGGATAATGCATGTTAGGTCTAGGTTAGGTCTGGGATATGCGCTCATCAGGCTCATACTTTCGCATATTTCTCATACTTGATGGCCAGATCCTGGGCTTTTTCCGGTATGGACCACGTAGGAATGTGGTACCTCACTGAAACAGTCGACTATACCTGGTCTCGATCAATATTTTAGAGCATAACGCATGTTAGGTCTAGGTTAGGTCTGGGATTTGCTCTCATTAGGCTCATACTTTCGCATATATCTCTTACATGATGGCCAGATTCTGGGCTTTTTTTGGTTTGGATCACGTAGTAATGAGGTGCCACACTCAAACACTCCATTAAACCTGGCCTCGATCGATATTTTGAGGATAACGCATGTTAGGTCTAGGTTAGGTCTGGGATTTGCTCTCATTAGGCTCATACTTTCGCATATATCTCTTACTTGATGGCCAGATTCCGGGCTTTTTCTGGATTGGATCACGCAGTAATGTGGTGCCGCACTGAAACAGTCGACTAAGCCTGGTTTCGAACAATATTTTAGAGGATAACGCATGTCAGGTCTATGTTAGGTCTGGGATTTGCTCTCATCAGGCTCATACATTCACACTTTCCACATACTTGTTGGCCAGGGCCCGGGCTTTTTCAGGTTTGGATCACGTGGTTATGTGGTATCACACTGAAACAGTCGACTAAACCTGGTCTCGATCAATATTTTAGAGCATAACGCATGTTAGGTCTGGATTAGGTCTGGGATTTGCCCTCATCAGGCTCATACTTTCGCATATTTCTCATACTTGATTGCCAGATTCTGGGCTTTTTTTGGTTTGGATCACGTAGTAATGAGGTACCACACTGAAACAGTCCATTAAACCTGGTTTCGATGAATATTTGACAGGATAACGCATGTTAGGTCTATGTTAGGTCTGGGATTTGCTCTCATCAGGCTTATACATTCACATTTTCCGCATACTTGTTGGCCAGATCCCGGGCTTTTTCTCGTTTCGATCACGTGGTAATGTGGTATCACACTGAAACAGTCCATTAAACCTGGTTTCGAGCAATATTTTAGAGGATAACACAAGTTAAGTCTGAGTTGGGACTAGGGTTTGCCCTCATCAGGCTCATACTTTCGCATATATCTCTTACTTGATGGCCAGATTCACGGCTTTTTCTGGATTGGATCGCGTAGTAATGTGGTACCACACTGAAACAGTAGACTAAGCATGGTCACGATCAATATTTTAGTGGATGACGCATGTTAGGTCTGGATTAGGTATGGGATTTGCCCTCATCAGTCTCATACTTTCGCATTCTTCACATACTTCTTGAACAGATCCTGGGTTTCTTCTGGTATGGATCACATAGTAGTGTGGTACCACACTGAAACAGTCAAATTAAACCTGGTCTCGATCAATATTTTAGAGGATAACACATGTTAGGTCTAGGTTACGTCTGGGATTGCACTCATCAGGCTCATACTTTCGCATATGTCTCATACTTGATGGCCAGATCCTGGGCTTTTTCTGGTATGGACCACGTAGTAATATGGTACCACACTGAAACAGTCGACTAAACCTGGTCACGATAAACATTTTTGAGGATAATGCATGTTAGGTCTAGGTTAGGTCTGGGATTTGCGCTCATCAGGCTCATACTTTCGCATATTTCTCATACTTGATTGCCAGATTCTGTGCTTTTTTTGGTTTGGATCACATAGTAATGAGGTACCACACTGAAACAGTACATTCAACCTGGTTTCGATCAATATTTTAGAGGATAACGCATGTTAGGTCTATGTTAGGTCTGGGATTTGCTCTCATCAGGCTTATACATTCACATTTTCCGCACACTTGTTGGCCAGATCCCGGGCTTTTTCTCGTTTCGATCACGTGGTAATTTGGTATCATACTGAAACAGTCCATTAAACCTGGTTTCGATCAATATTTTTGAGGATAACACATGTTAAGTCTGAGTTGGGTCTAGGATTTGCCCTCATCAGGCTCATACTTTCGCATATATCTCTTACTTGATGGCCAGATTCTGGGCTTTTTCTGGATTGGATCACGCAGTAATGTGGTACCACACTGAAACAGTCGACTAAGCCTGGTTTCGATCAAAATTTTAGAGGATAGTGCATGTTAGGTCTATGTTAGGTCTGTGATTTGCACTCATCAGGCTCATACCTTCGCATATTTCTCATACTTGATGGCCAGATTCTGGGCCTTTTTTGGCTTGGATCACGTAGTAATGTGGTACCACACTGAAACAGTCGACTAAACCTGGTCTCGATCAATATTTTAGAGGATAACACATGTTAGGTCTAGGTTAGGGTTGGGATTTGCAGTCATCAGGCTCATACTTTCGCATATTTCTCATTCATGATGGCCAGATTCGGGGCTTTTTTCGGTTTGGATCACGTAGTAATGTGGTACCACACTGAAACTGTCCAATAAACCTGGTTTCGATCAATATTTTAGAGGATAACGCATGTCAGGTCTATGTTAGGTCTGGGATTTGCTCTCATCAGGCTCATACATTCACACTTTCCGCATACTTGTTGGCCAGATCCCGGGCTTTTTCAGGTTTGGATCACGTGGTTATGTGGTATCACACTGAAACAGTCGACTAAACCTGGTCTCGATCAATATTTTAGAGGATAACGCATGTTAGGTCTGGATTACGTCTGGGATTTTCCCTCATCAGGGTCATACTTTCGCATATTTCTCATACGTGTTGGCCAGATTCTGGTCTTTTTTTGGTTTGGATCACGTAGTAATGTTGTACCACACTGAAACAGTCGGCTAAACCTGGTCACGATCAATACGTTAGAGGATAACGCATGTTAGGTCTGGATTAGGTCTGGGATTTTCCCTCATCAGGGTCATACTTTCGCATATTTCTCATACTTGATTGCCAGTTTCTGGGCTTTTTTTGGTTAGGATCACGTAGTAATGAGGTACCACACTGAAACAGTCCATTAAACCTGGTCTCGATCAATATTTTAGAGGATAACGCATGTTAGGTCTATGTTAGATCCGGGATTTGCCCCAATCAGGCTCACACTTTCGCATTCTTCACATACCTGTTGCACAGATCCTGGGTTTTTTCTGGTTTGGATCACGTGGTAATGTGGTACCACACTGAAACAGTCAATTAAAGCTAGTCTGGGTCAACATTTCAAAGGATAACTCATGTTAGGTCTAGGTTAGGTCTGGGACTTGCTCTCATCAGGCTCATACTTTCGCATATTTTTGATACTTCATGGCCAGATCCTGGCCTTTTTCTGGTTTGGATCACGTAGGAATGTGGTACCACACTGAAACAGTCGACTAAACCTGGTCACGATCAATATTTTTGAGGATAATGCATGTTAGGTCTAGGTTAGGTCTGGGATATGCGCTCATCAGGCTCATACTTTCGCATATTTCTCATACTAGATTGCCAGATTCTGGGCGTTATTTGGTTTGGATCACGTAGTAATGAGGTACCACACTGAAACAGTCCATTAACCCTGGTCTCGATCGATATTTTGAGGATAACGCATGTTAGGTCTAGGTTAGGTCTGGGATTTGCTCTCATTAGACTCATACTTTCGCATATATCTCTTACTTGATGGCCAGATTCTGGGCTTTTTCTGGATTGGATCACGCAGTAATGTGGTGCCGCACTGAAACAGTCGACTAAGCCTGGTTTCGATCAATATTTTAGAGGATAACGCATGTCAGGTCTATGTTAGGTCTGGGATTTGCTCTCATCAGGCTCATACATTCGCACTTTCCACATACTTGTTGGCCAGGTCCCGGGCTTTTTCAGGTTTGGATCACGTGGTTATGTGGTATCACACTGAAACAGTCGACTAAACCTGGTCTCGATCAATATTTTAGAGCATAACGCATGTTAGGTCTGGATTAGGTCTGGGATTTGCCCTCATCAGGCTCATACCTTCGCATATTTCTCATACTTGATAGCCAGATTCTGGGCTTTTTTCGGTTTGGATCACGTAGTAATGTGGTACCACACTGAAATAGTCCAATAAACCTGGTTTCGATCAATATTTTAGAGGATAACGCATGTCAGGTCTATGTTAGGTCTGGGATTTGCTCTCATCAGGCTCATACCTTCGCATATTTCTCATACTTGATAGCCAGATTCTGGGCTTTTTCTGGTTTGGATCACACAGTAATGTGGTACCACACTGAAACAGTCGATTAAACCTGGTTTCGATCGATATTTTGAGGATAACGCATGTTAGGTCTAGGTTAGGTCTGGGATTTGCTCTCATCAGGCTCATACTTTCGCATATTTCTCATATTTGATGGCCAGATTCTGGGCTTTTTTTGACTTGGATCACGTAGTAATGTGGTACCACACTGAAACAGTCGACTAAACCTGGTCTCGATCAATATTTTAGAGGATAACGCATGTTAGGTCTATGTTAGTTCCTGGATTTGCCCCCATCAGGCTCACACTTTCGCATTCTTCACATACCTGTTGCACAGATCCTGGGTTTTTTCTGGTTTGGATCACGTGGTAATGTGGTATCACACTGAAACAGTCAATTAAAGCTGGTCTGGGTCAACATTTCAAAGGATAACTCATGTTAGGTCTAGGTTAGGTCTGGGACTTGCTCTGATAAGGCTCATACTTTCGCATATTTCTGATACTTCATGGCCAGATCCTGGCCTTTTTCAGGTTTGGATCACGTAGGAATGTGGTACCACACTGAAACAGTCGACTAAACCTGGTCACGATCAATATTTTTGAGGATAATGCATGTTAGGTCTAGGTTAGGTCTGGAATTTGCGCTCATCAGGCTCATACTTTCGCATATTTCTCATACTTGATGGCCAGATCCTGGGCTTTTTCCGGTATGGACCACGTAGTAATGTGGTACCTCACTGAAACAGTCGACTAAACCTGGTCTCGATCAATATTTTAGAGCATAACGCATATTAGGTCTATGTTAGGTCCGGGATTTGCCCTCATCAGGCTCACACTTTCGCATTCTTCACATACCTGTTGAACAGATCCTGGGTTTTTTCTGGTTTGGATCACGTGGTAAAGTGGTACCACACTGAAACAGCCAATTCAACCTAGTCTGGGTCAACATTTCAAAGGATAACTCATGTTAGGTCTAGGTAAGGTCTGGGATTTGCTCTCATCAGGCACATACTTTCGCATGTTTCTCATACTTGATGGCCAGATCCTAGCCTTTTTCTGCTTTGGATCACGTAGGAACGTGGTACCACACTGAAACAGTCCATTAAGCATGGTTTCGATCAATATTTTAGAGGATAACACATGTTAAGTCTGAGTTGGGTCTAGGATTTGCCCTCATCAGGCTCATACTTTCGCATATATCTCATACTTGATGGCCAGATTCTGGGCTTTTTCTGGATTGGATCACGCAGTAATGTGGTGCCGCACTGAAACAGTCGACTAAGCCTGGTTTCGATCAATATTTTAGAGCATAACGCATGTTAGGTCTGGATTAGGTCTGAGATTTGCCCTCATCAGGCTCATACCTTCGCATATTTCTCATACTTGATGGCCAGATTCTGGGCTTTTTTCGGTTTGGATCACGTAGTAATGTGGTACCACACTGCAACAGTCGACTAAACCTGGTCTCGGTCAATATTTTAGAGGATAATGCATGTTAGGTCAAGGTTATTTCTGGGATCTGCACTTATCAGGCTCATACTTTCGCATATTTCTCATACTTGATGGCCAGATTCTGGGTTTTTTCTGGTATGGACCACGTAGTAATGTTGCACCACACTGAAACAGTCGACTAAACCTGGTCTCGATCAATATTTTAGAGCATAACGCATGTTAGGTCTGGATTAGGTCTGGGATTTGCCCTCATCAGGCTCATACCTTCGCATATTTCTCATACTTGATAGCCAGATTCTGGGCTTTTTTCGGGTTGGATCACGTAGTAATGTGGTACCACACTGAAACAGTCCAATAAACCTGGTTTCGATCAATATTTTAGAGGATAACGCATGTCAGGTCTATGTTAGGTCTGGGATTTGCTCTCATCAGGCTCATACTTTCGCATATTTCTCTTACTTGTTAGCCAGATCCTTTGCTTTTTCTGGTTTGGATCATACAGTAATGTGGTACCACACTGAAACAGTCGATTAAACCTGGTTTCGATCGATATTTTGAGGATAACGCATGTTAGGTCTAGGTTAGGTCTGGGACTTGCTCTCATCAGGCTCATACTTTCGCATATTTCTCATATTTGATGGCCAGATTCTGGGCTTTTTTTGACTTGGATCACGTAGTAATGTGGTACCACACTGAATCAGTCGACTAAACCTGGTCTCGATCAATATTTTAGAGGATAACGCATGTTAGGTCTATGTTAGTTCCTGGATTTGCCCCCATCAGGCTCACACTTTCGCATTCTTCACATACCTGTTGCACAGATCCTGGGTTTTTTCTGGTTTGGATCACGTGGTAATGTGGTACCACACTGAAACAGTCAATTAAAGCTGGTCTGGGTCAACATTTCAAAGGATAACTCATGTTAGGTCTAGGTTAGGTCTGGGACTTGCTCTCATCAGGCTCATACTTTCGCATATTTCTGATACTTCATGGCCAGATCCTGGGCTTTTTCTGGATTGGATCGCGTAGTAATGTGGTACCACACTGAAACAGTAGACTAAGCATGGTCACGATCAATATTTTAGTGGATGACGCATGTTAGGTCTGGATTAGGTATGGGATTTGCCCTCATCAGTCTCATACTTTCGCATTCTTCACATACTACTTGCACAGATCCTGGGTTTTTTCTGGTATGGATCACATAGTAGTGTGGTACCACACTGAAACAGTCAAATTAAACCTGGTCTCGATCAATATTTTAGAGGATAACACATGTTAGGTCTAGGTTACGTCTGGGATTGCACTCATCAGGCTCATACTTTCGCATATGTCTCATACTTGATGGCCAGATCCTGGGCTTTTTCTGGTATGGACCACGTAGTAATATGGTACCACACTGAAACAGTCGACTAAGCCTGGTTTCGATCAATATTTTAGAGGATAACGCATGTCAGGTCTATGTTAGGTCTGGGATTTGCTCTCATCAGGCTCATACATTCACACTTTCCACATACTTGTTGGCCAGGTCCCGGGCTTTTTTTGGTTTGGATCACGTAGTAATGAGGTGCCACACTGAAACACTCCATTAAACCTGGCCTCGATCAATATTTTAGAGGATAACACATGTTAGGTCTAGGTTACGTCTGGGATTGCACTCATCAGGCTCATACTTTCGCATATGTCTCATACTTGATGGCCAGATCCTGGGCTTTTTTTGGTTTGGATCACGTAGTAATGAGGTGCCACACTGAAACACTCCATTAAACCTGGCCTCGATCGATATTTTGAGGATAACGCATGTTAGGTCTAGGTTAGGTCTGGGATTTGCTCTCATTAGGCTCATACTTTCGCATATATCTCTTACTTGATGGCCAGATTCTGGGCTTTTTTTGGTTTGGATCACGTAGTAATAAGGTGCCACACTGAAACACCCCATTAAACCTGGCCTCGATCGATATTTTGAGGATAACGCATGTTAGGTCTAGGTTAGGTCTGGGATTTGCTCCCATTAGGCTCATACTTTCGCATATATCTCTTACTTGATGGCCAGATTCTGGGCTTTTTCTGGATTGGATCTCGCAGTAATGTGGTGCCGCACTGAAACAGTCGACTAAGCCTGGTTTCGATCAATATTTTAGAGGATAACGCATGTCAGGTCTATGTTAGGTCTGGGATTTGCTCTCATCAGGCTCATACATTCACACTTTCCACATACTTGTTGGCCAGGTCCCGGGCTTTTTCAGGTTTGGATCAGGTGGTTATGTGGTATCACACTGAAACAGTCGACTAAACCTGGTCTCGATCAATATTTTAGAGCATAACGCATGTTAGGTCTGGATTAGGTCTGGGATTTGCCCTCATCAGGCTCATACTTTCGCATATTTCTCATACTTGATTGCCAGATTCTGGGCTTTTTTTGGTTTGGATCACGTAGTAATGAGGTACCACACTGAAACAGTCCATTAAACCTGGTTTCGATGAATATTTGACAGGATAACGCATGTTAGGTCTATGTTAGGTCTGGGATTTGCTCTCATCAGGCTTATACATTCACATTTTCCGCATACTTGTTGGCCAGAACCCGGGCTTTTTCTCGTTTCGATCACGTGGTAATGTGGTATCACACTGAAACAGTCCATTAAACCTGGTTTCGATCAATATTTTAGAGGATAACACAAGTTAAGTCTGAGTTGGGACTGGGGTTTGCCCTCATCAGGCTCATACTTTCGCATATGTCTCATACTTGATGGCCAGATCCTGGGCTTTTTCTGGTATGGACCACGTAGTAATATGGTACCACACTGAAACAGTCGACTAAACCTGATCACGATAAATATTTTTGAGGATAATGCATGTTAGGTCTAGGTTAGGTCTGGGATTTGCGCTCATCAGGCTCATACTTTCGCATATTTCTCATACTTGATGGCCAGATCCTGGGCTTTTTCTGGTATGGACCACGTAGTAATGTGGTACCTCACTGAAACAGTCGACTAAACCTGGTCTCGATCAATATTTTAGAGCATAACGCATGTTAGGTCTGGATTCGGTCTGGGATTTGCCCTCATCAGGCTCATACTTTCGGTTATTTCTCATACTTGATTGCCAGATTCTGGGCTTTTTTTGGTTTGGATCACATAGTAATGAGGTACCACACTGAAACAGTACATTAAACCTGGTTTCGATCAATATTTTAGAGGATAACGCATGTTAGGTCTATGTTAGGTCTGGGATTTGCTCACATCAGGCTTATACATTCACATTTTCCGCACACTTGTTGGCCAGACCCCGGGCTTTTTCTCGTTTCGATCACGTGGTAATTTGGTATCATACTGAAACAGTCCATTAAACCTGGTTTCGATCAATATTTTAGAGGATAACACATGTTAAGTCTGAATTGGGTCTAGGATTTGCCCTCATCAGGCTCATACTTTCGCATATATCTCTTACTTGATGGCCAGATTCTGGGCTTTTTCTGGATTGGATCACGCAGTAATGTGGTACCACACTGAAACAGTCGACTAAGCCTGGTTTCGATCAAAATTTTAGAGGATAGTGCATGTTAGGTCTATGTTGGGTCTGTGATTTGCACTCATCAGGCTCATACCTTCGCATAGTTCTCATACTTGATGGCCAGATTCTGGGCTTTTTTTGGATTGGATCACGTAGTAATGTGGTACCACACTGAAACTGTCCAATAAACCTGGTTTCGATCAATATTTTAGAGGATAACGCATGTCAGGTCTATGTTAGGTCTGGGATTTGCTCTCATCAGGCTCATACATTCACACTTTCCGCATACTTGTTGGCCAGATCCCGGGCTTCTTCAGGTTTGGATCGCGTGGTTATGTGGTATCACACTGAAACAGTCGACTAAACCTGGTCTCGATCAATATTTTAGAGGATAACGCATGTTAGGTCTGGATTACGTCTGGGATTTTCCCTCATCAGGGTCATACTTTCGCATATTTCTCATACGTGTTGGCCAGATTCTGGTCTTTTTTTGGTTTGGATCACGTAGTAATGTTGTACCACACTGAAACAGTCGGCTAAACCTGGTCACGATCAATACGTTAGAGGATAACGCATGTTAGGTCTGGATTAGGTCTGGGATTTTCCCTCATCAGAGTCATACTTTCGCATATTTCTCATACTTGATTGCCAGTTTCTGGGCTTTTTTTGGTTAGGATCACGTAGTAATGAGGTACCACACTGAAACAGTCCATTAAACCTGGTCTCGATCAATATTTTAGAGGATAACGCATGTTAGGTCTATGTTAGATCCGGGATTTGCCCCCATCAGGCTCACACTTTCGCATTCTTCACATACCTGTTGCACAGATCCTGGGTTTTTTCTGGTTTGGATCACGTGGTAATGTGGTACCACACTGAAACAGTCAATTAAAGCTAGTCTGGGTCAACATTTCAAAGGATAACTCATGTTAGGTCTAGGTTAGGTCTGGGACTTGCTCTCATCAGGCTCATACTTTCGCATATTTCTGATACTTCATGGCCAGATCCTGGCCTTTTTCTGGTTTGGATCACGTAGGAATGTGGTAGCACACTGAAACAGTCGACTAAACCTGGTCACGATCAATATTTTTGAGGATAATGCATGTTAGGTCTAGGTTAGGTCTGGGATATGCGCTCATCAGGCACATACTTTCGCATATTTCTCATACTTGATTGCCAGATTCTGGGAGTTATTTGGTTTGGATCACGTAGTAATGAGGTACCACACTGAAACAGTCCATTAAACCTGGTCTCGATTGATATTTTGAGGATAACGCATGTTAGGTCTAGGTTAGGTCTGGGATTTGCTCTCATTAGGCTCATACTTTCGCATATATCTCTTGCTTGATGGCCAGATTCTGGGCTTTTTCTGGATTGGATCACGCAGTAATGTGGTGCCGCACTGAAACAGTCGACTAAGCCTGGTTTCGATCAATATTTTAGAGGATAACGCATGTCAGGTCTATGTTAGGTCTGGGATTTGCTCTCATCAGGCTCATACATTCACACTTTCCACATACTTGTTGGCCAGGTCCCGGGCTTTTTCAGGTTTGGACCACGTGGTTATGTGGTATCACACTGAAACGGTCGACTAAACCTGGTCTCGATCAATATTTTAGAGCATAACGCATGTTAGGTCTGGATTAGGTCTGGGATTTGCCCTCATCAGGCTCATACCTTCGCATATTTCTCATACTTGATGGCCAGATTCTGGGCTTTTTTCGGTTTGGATCACGTAGTAATGTGGTACCACACTGAAACAGTCCAATAAACCTGGTTTCGATCAATATTTTAGAGGATAACGCATGTCAGGTCTATGTTAGGTCTGGGATTTGCTCTCATCAGGCTCATACTTTCGCATATTTCTCTTACTTGTTAGCCAGATCCTTTGCTTTTTCTGGTTTGGATCACACAGTAATGTGGTAGCACACTGAAACAGTCGACTAAACCTGGTCACGATCAATATTTTTGAGGATAATGCATGTTAGGTCTAGGTTAGGTCTGGGATATGCGCTCATCAGGCACATACTTTCGCATATTTCTCATACTTGATTGCCAGATTCTGGGAGTTATTTGGTTTGGATCACGTAGTAATGTGGTACCACACTGAAACAGTCCAATAAACCTGGTTTCGATCAATATTTTAGAGGATAACGCATGTCAGGTCTATGTTAGGTCTGGGATTTGCTCTCATCAGGCTCATACTTTCGCATATTTCTCTTACTTGTTAGCCAGATCCTTTGCTTTTTCTGGTTTGGATCACACAGTAATGTGGTACCACACTGAAACAGTCGATTAAACCTGGTTTCGATCGATATTTTGAGGATAACGCATGTTAGGTCTAGGTTAGGTCTGGGATTTGCTCTCATCAGGCTCATACTTTCGCATATTTCTCATACTTGATGGCCAGATTCTGGGCTTTTTTTGATTTGGATCACGTAGTAATGTGGTACCACACTGAAACAGTCGACTAAACCTGGTCTCGATCAATATTTTAGAGCATAACGCATATTAGGTCTATGTTAGGTCCGGGATTTGCCCTCATCAGGCTCATACTTTCGCATATTTCTCTTACTTGTTAGCCAGATCCTTTGCTTTTTCTGGTTTGGATCACACAGTAATGTGGTACCACACTGAAACAGTCGATTAAACCTGGTTTCGATCGATATTTTGAGGATAACGCATGTTAGGTCTAGGTTAGGTCTGGGACTTGCTCTCATCAGGCTCATACTTTCGGGTATTTCTCATACTTGATGGCCAGATCCTGGGTTTTTTCCGGTATGGACCACGTAGTAATGTGGTACCTCACTGAAACAGTCGACTAAACCTGGTCTCGATCAATATTTTAGAGCATAACGCATATTAGGTCTATGTTAGGTCCGGGATTTGCCCTCATCAGGCTCACACTTTCGCATTCTTCACATACCTGTTGAACAGATCCTGGGTTTTTTCTGGTTTGGATCGCGTGGTAAAGTGGTACCACACTGAAACAGCCAATTCAACCTAGTCTGGGTCAACATTTCAAAGGATAACTCATGTTAGGTCTAGGTAAGGTCTGGGATTTGCTCTCATCAGGCACATAGTTTCGCATGTTTCTCATACTTGATGGCCAGATCCTGGCCTTTTTCTGCTTTGGATCACGTAGGAACGTGGTACCACACTGAAACAGTCCATTAAACATGGTTTCGATCAATATTTTAGAGGATAACAGATGTTAAGTCTGAGTTGTGTCTAGGATTTGCCCTCATCAGGCTCATGCTTTCGCATATATCTCATACTTGATGGCCAGATTCTGGGCTTTTTCTGGATTGGATCAGGTAGTAATGTGGTACCACACCGAAACAGCCGACTAAGCCTGGTCACGATCAATATTTTAGTGGATAATGCATGTTAGGTCTGGATTAGGTATGGGATTTGCCCTCATCAGTCTCACACTTTCGCATTCTTCACATACTTCTTGAACAGATCCTGGGTTTTTTCTGGTATGGATCACATAGTAGTGTGGTACGACACTGAAACAGTCGATTAAAACTTGTTTCGATCGATATTTTAGAGGATAACGCATGTTAGGTCTGGATTAGGTCTGGGATTTTCCCTCATCAGGCTCATACTTTCGCATATTTCTCATACTTGATGGCCAGATCCTGGCCTTTTTCTGCTTTGGATCACGTAGTAATGTGGTACCGCACTGAAACAGTCGACTAAACCTGGTCACGATCAATATTTTAGAGGATAACGCATGTGAGGTCTAGGTTAGGTCTGGGATTTGCTCCCATCATGCTCATACTTTCGCATATTTCTCATGCTTGTTGGCCAGATCCTGGGCTTTCACTGGTTTGGATCACGTAGTTATGTGGTACCACTCTGAAACAGTCGATTAAACCTGGTTTCGATCGATATTTTGAGGATAACGCATGCTAGGTCTAGGTTAGGTCTGGGATTTGCTGTCATCAGGCTCATACTTTCGCATATTTCTCATACTTGATGGCCAGATTCTGGGCTTTTTTTGGCTTGGATCACGTAGTAATGTGGTACCACACTGAAACAGTCGACTAAACCTGGTCTCGATCAATATTTTAGAGGATAACGCATGTTAGGTCTATGTTAGTTCCGGGATTTGCCCCCATCAGGCTCACACTTTCGCATTCTTCACATACCTGTTGCACTGATCCTGGGTTTTTTCTGGTTTGGATCACGTGGTAATGTGGTACCACACTGAAACAGTCAATTAAAGCTAGTCTGGGTCAACATTTCAAAGGATAACACATGTTAGGTCTAGGTTAGGTCTGGGACTTGCTCTCATCAGGCTCATACTTTCGCATATTTCTGATACTTCATGGCCAGATCCTGGCCTTTTTCTGGTTTGGATCACGTAGGAATGTGGTACCACACTGAAACAGTCGACTAAACCTGGTCACGATCAATATTTTTGAGGATAAGGCATGTTAGGTTTAGGTTAGGTCTAGGATATGCGCTCATCAGGCTCATACTTTCGCATATTTCACATACTTGATGGCCAGATCCTGGGCTTTTTCCGGTATGGACCACGTAGTAATGTGGTACCTCACTGCAACAGTCGACTAAACCTGGTCTCGATCAATATTTTAGAGCATAACGCATGTTAGGTCTGGATTAGGTCTGGGATTTGCCCTCATCAGGCTCATACATTCGCATATTTCTCATACTTGATTGCCAGATTCTGGGCTTTTTTTGGTTTGGATCTCGTAGTAATGAGGTACCACACTGAAACAGTCCATTAAACCTGGTCTCGATCGATATTTTGAGGATAACGCATGTTAGGTCTAGGTTAGGTCTGGGATTTGCTCTCATTAGGCTCATACTTTCGCATATATCTCTTACTTGATGGCCAGATTCTGGGCTTATTCTGGATTGGATCACGCAGTAATGTGGTGCCGCACTGAAACAGTCGACTAAGCCTGGTTTCGATCAATATTTTAGAGGATAACGCATGTCAGGTCTATGTTAGGTCTGGGATTTGCTCTCATCATGCACATACTTTCGCATATTTCTCATTCTTGTTGGCCAGATCCTGGGCTTTCACTGGTTTGGATCACGTAGTTATGTGGTACCACACTGAAACAGACCATTAAACCTGGTTTCGATCAATATTTTAGAGGATAACACATGTTAGGTCTAGGTTAGACCTTGGATTTGCACTCATCAGGGTCATACTTTCGCATTCTTCCCATACTTGTTGAACAGAACCCGGGTTTTTTCTGGTTTGGATCACGCAGCAATGTGGTACCAAACTGAGACAGTCCATTAAACCTGGTTTCGATCAATATTTTAGAGGATAACGCATGTTGGGTCTATGTTAGGTCCGGGATTTGCTCTCATGAGGCTCATACTTTCGCATAGTTCTCTTACTTGTTAGCCAGATCCTTTGCTTTTTCTGGTTTGGACCACACAGTAATGTGGTATCACACTGAAACAGTCGATTAAACCTGGTTTCGATCGATATTTTGAGGATAACGCATGCTAGGTCTAGGTTAGGT
Organism: Colletes latitarsis; assembly: GCF_051014445.1. NCBI lineage: Eukaryota > Metazoa > Arthropoda > Insecta > Hymenoptera > Colletidae > Colletes > Colletes latitarsis. The sequence continues at coordinate 10,977,653 of NC_135134.1, read as the reverse complement.
CTGGGATTTGCTGTCATCAGGCTCATACTTTCGCATATTTCTCATACTTGATGGCCAGATTCTGGGCTTTTTTTGGCTTGGATCACGTAGTAATGTGGTACCACACTGAAACAGTCGACTAAACCTGGTCTCGATCAATATTTTAGAGGATAACGCATGTTAGGTCTATGTTAGTTCCGGGATTTGCCCCCATCAGGCTCACACTTTCGCATTCTTCACATACCTGTTGCACTGATCCTGGGTTTTTTCTGGTTTGGATCACGTGGTAATGTGGTACCACACTGAAACAGTCAATTAAAGCTAGTCTGGGTCAACATTTCAAAGGATAACACATGTTAGGTCTAGGTTAGGTCTGGGACTTGCTCTCATCAGGCTCATACTTTCGCATATTTCTGATACTTCATGGCCAGATCCTGGCCTTTTTCTGGTTTGGATCACGTAGGAATGTGGTACCACACTGAGACAGTCGACTAAACCTGGTCACGATCAATATTTTTGAGGATAATGCATGTTAGGTTTAGGTTAGGTCTAGGATATGCGCTCATCAGGCTCATACTTTCGCATATTTCACATACTTGATGGCCAGATCCTGGGCTTTTTCCGGTATGGACCACGTAGTAATGTGGTACCTCACTGAAACTGTCGACTAAACCTGGTCTCGATCAATATTTTAGAGCATAACGCATGTTAGGTCTGGATTAGGTCTGGGATTTGCCCTCATCAGGCTCATACATTCGCATATTTCTCATACCTGATTGCCAGATTCTGGGCTTTTTTTGGTTTGGATCTCGTAGTAATGAGGTACCACACTGAAACAGTCCATTAAACCTGGTCTCGATCGATATTTTGAGGATAACGCATGTTAGGTCTAGGTTAGGTCTGGGATTTGCTCTCATTAGGCTCATACTTTCGCATATATCTCTTACTTGATGGCCAGATTCTGGGCTTATTCTGGATTGGATCACGCAGTAATGTGGTGCCGCACTGAAACAGTCGACTAAGCCTGGTTTCGATCAATATTTTAGAGGATAACGCATGTCAGGTCTATGTTAGGTCTGGGATTTGCTCTCATCATGCACATACTTTCGCATATTTCTCATTCTTGTTGGCCAGATCCTGGGCTTTCACTGGTTTGGATCACGTAGTTATGTGGTACCACACTGAAACAGACCATTAAACCTGGTTTCGATCAATATTTTAGAGGATAACACATGTTAGGTCTAGGTTAGACCTTGGATTTGCACTCATCAGGGTCATACTTTCGCATTCTTCCCATACTTGTTGAACAGAACCCGGGTTTTTTCTGGTTTGGATCACGTAGCAATGTGGTACCAAACTGAGACAGTCCATTAAACCTGGTTTCGATCAATATTTTAGAGGATAACGCATGTTAGGTCTATGTTAGTTCCGGGATTTGCCCCCATCAGGCTCACACTTTCGCATTCTTCACATACCTGTTGCACTGATCCTGGGTTTTTTCTGGTTTGGATCACGTGGTAATGTGGTACCACACTGAAACAGTCAATTAAAGCTAGTCTGGGTCAACATTTCAAAGGATAACTCATGTTATGTCTAGGTTAGGTCTGGGACTTGCTCTCATCAGGCTCATACCTTCGCATATTTCTCATACTTGATGGCCAGATTCTGGGCTTTTTTCGGTTTGGATCACGTAGTAATGTGGTACCACACTGAATTAGTCGACTAAACCTGGTCTCGGTCAATATTTTAGAGGATAAAGCATGTTAGGTCAAGGTTATTTCTGGGATCTGCACTTATCAGGCTCATACTTTCGCATATTTCTCATACTTGATGGCCAGATTCTGGGTTTTTTCTGGTATGGATCACGCAGTAATGTGGTGCCGCACTGAAACAGTCGACTAAGCCTGGTTTCGATCAATACTTTAGAGCATAACGCATGTTAGGTCTGGATTAGGTCTGAGATTTGCCCCCATCAGGCTCATACCTTCGCATATTTCTCATACTTGATTGCCAGATTCTGGGCTTTTTTTGGTTTGGATCACGTAGTAATGAGGTGCCACACTGAAACACTCCATTAAACCTGGCCTCGATCAATATTTTAGAGGATAACACATGTTAGGTCTAGGTTACGTCTGGGATTGCACTCATCAGGCTCATACTTTCGCATATGTCTCATACTTGATGGCCAGATCCTGGGCTTTTTTTGGTTTGGATCACGTAGTAATGAGGTGCCACACTGAAACACTCCATTAAACCTGGCCTCGATCGATATTTTGAGGATAACGCATGTTAGGTCTAGGTTAGGTCTGGGATTTGCTCTCATTAGGCTCATACTTTCGCATATATCTCTTACTTGATGGCCAGATTCTGGGCTTTTTTTGGTTTGGATCACGTAGTAATAAGGTGCCACACTGAAACACCCCATTAAACCTGGCCTCGATCGATATTTTGAGGATAACGCATGTTAGGTCTAGGTTAGGTCTGGGATTTGCTCCCATTAGGCTCATACTTTCGCATATATCTCTTACTTGATGGCCAGATTCTGGGCTTTTTCTGGATTGGATCTCGCAGTAATGTGGTGCCGCACTGAAACAGTCGACCAAGCCTGGTTTCGATCAATATTTTAGAGGATAACGCATGTCAGGTCTATGTTAGGTCTGGGATTTGCTCTCATCTGGCTCATACATTCACACTTTCCACATACTTGTTGGCCAGGTCCCGGGCTTTTTCAGGTTTGGATCAGGTGGTTATGTGGTATCACACTGAAACAGTCGACTAAACCTGGTCTCGATCAATATTTTAGAGCATAACGCATGTTAGGTCTGGATTAGGTCTGGGATTTGCCCTCATCAGGCTCATACTTTCGCATATTTCTCATACTTGATTGCCAGATTCTGGGCTTTTTTTGGTTTGGATCACGTAGTAATGAGGTACCACACTGAAACAGTCCATTAAACCTGGTTTCGATGAATATTTGACAGGATAACGCATGTTAGGTCTATGTTAGGTCTGGGATTTGCTCTCATCAGGCTTATACATTCACATTTTCCGCATACTTGTAGGCCAGATCCCGGGCTTTTTCTCGTTTCGATCACGTGGTAATGTGGTATCACACTGAAACAGTCCATTAAACCTGGTTTCGATCAATATTTTAGAGGATAACACAAGTTAAGTCTGAGTTGGGACTGGGGTTTGCCCTCATCAGGCTCATACTTTCGCATATGTCTCATACTTGATGGCCAGATCCTGGGCTTTTTCTGGTATGGACCACGTAGTAATATGGTACCACACTGAAACAGTCGACTAAACCTGATCACGATAAATATTTTTGAGGATAATGCATGTTAGGTCTAGGTTAGGTCTGGGATTTGCGCTCATCAGGCTCATACTTTCGCATATTTCTCATACTTGATGGCCAGATCCTGGGCTTTTTCTGGTATGGACCACGTAGTAATGTGGTACCTCACTGAAACAGTCGACTAAACCTGGTCTCGATCAATATTTTAGAGCATAACGCATGTTAGGTCTGGATTCGGTCTGGGATTTGCCCTCATCAGGCTCATACTTTCGGTTATTTCTCATACTTGATTGCCAGATTCTGGGCTTTTTTTGGTTTGGATCACATAGTAATGAGGTACCACACTGAAACAGTACATTAAACCTGGTTTCGATCAATATTTTAGAGGATAACGCATGTTAGGTCTATGTTAGGTCTGGGATTTGCTCACATCAGGCTTATACATTCACATTTTCCGCACACTTGTTGGCCAGACCCCGGGCTTTTTCTCGTTTCGATCACGTGGTAATTTGGTATCATACTGAAACAGTCCATTAAACCTGGTTTCGATCAATATTTTAGAGGATAACGCATGTTAAGTCTGAATTGGGTCTAGGATTTGCCCTCATCAGGCTCATACTTTCGCATATATCTCTTACTTGATGGCCAGATTCTGGGCTTTTTCTGGATTGGATCACGCAGTAATGTGGTACCACACTGAAACAGTCGACTAAGCCTGGTTTCGATCAAAATTTTAGAGGACAGTGCATGTTAGGTCTATGTTGGGTCTGTGATTTGCACTCATCAGGCTCATACCTTCGCATAGTTCTCATACTTGATGGCCAGATTCTGGGCTTTTTTTGGATTGGATCACGTAGTAATGTGGTACCACACTGAAACTGTCCAATAAACCTGGTTTCGATCAATATTTTAGAGGATAACGCATGTCAGGTCTATGTTAGGTCTGGGATTTGCTCTCATCAGGCTCATACATTCACACTTTCCGCATACTTGTTGGCCAGATCCCGGGCTTCTTCAGGTTTGGATCGCGTGGTTATGTGGTATCACACTGAAACAGTCGACTAAACCTGGTCTCGATCAATATTTTAGAGGATAACGCATGTTAGGTCTGGATTACGTCTGGGATTTTCCCTCATCAGGGTCATACTTTCGCATATTTCTCATACGTGTTGGCCAGATTCTGGTCTTTTTTTGGTTTGGATCACGTAGTAATGTTGTACCACACTGAAACAGTCGGCTAAACCTGGTCACGATCAATACGTTAGAGGATAACGCATGTTAGGTCTGGATTAGGTCTGGGATTTTCCCTCATCAGAGTCATACTTTCGCATATTTCTCATACTTGATTGCCAGTTTCTGGGCTTTTTTTGGTTAGGATCACGTAGTAATGAGGTACCACACTGAAACAGTCCATTAAACCTGGTCTCGATCAATATTTTAGAGGATAACGCATGTTAGGTCTATGTTAGATCCGGGATTTGCCCCCATCAGGCTCACACTTTCGCATTCTTCACATACCTGTTGCACAGATCCTGGGTTTTTTCTGGTTTGGATCACGTGGTAATGTGGTACCACACTGAAACAGTCAATTAAAGCTAGTCTGGGTCAACATTTCAAAGGATAACTCATGTTAGGTCTAGGTTAGGTCTGGGACTTGCTCTCATCAGGCTCATACTTTCGCATATTTCTGATACTTCATGGCCAGATCCTGGCCTTTTTCTGGTTTGGATCACGTAGGAATGTGGTAGCACACTGAAACAGTCGACTAAACCTGGTCACGATCAATATTTTTGAGGATAATGCATGTTAGGTCTAGGTTAGGTCTGGGATATGCGCTCATCAGGCACATACTTTCGCATATTTCTCATACTTGATTGCCAGATTCTGGGAGTTATTTGGTTTGGATCACGTAGTAATGAGGTACCACACTGAAACAGTCCATTAAACCTGGTCTCGATTGATATTTTGAGGATAACGCATGTTAGGTCTAGGTTAGGTCTGGGATTTGCTCTCATTAGGCTCATACTTTCGCATATATCTCTTGCTTGATGGCCAGATTCTGGGCTTTTTCTGGATTGGATCACGCAGTAATGTGGTGCCGCACTGAAACAGTCGACTAAGCCTGGTTTCGATCAATATTTTAGAGGATAACGCATGTCAGGTCTATGTTAGGTCTGGGATTTGCTCTCATCAGGCTCATACATTCACACTTTCCACATACTTGTTGGCCAGGTCCCGGGCTTTTTCAGGTTTGGACCACGTGGTTATGTGGTATCACACTGAAACAGTCGACTAAACCTGGTCTCGATCAATATTTTAGAGCATAACGCATGTTAGGTCTGGATTAGGTCTGGGATTTGCCCTCATCAGGCTCATACCTTCGCATATTTCTCATACTTGATGGCCAGATTCTGGGCTTTTTTCGGTTTGGATCACGTAGTAATGTGGTACCACACTGAAACAGTCCAATAAACCTGGTTTCGATCAATATTTTAGAGGATAACGCATGTCAGGTCTATGTTAGGTCTGGGATTTGCTATCATCAGGCTCATACTTTCGCATATTTCTCTTACTTGTTAGCCAGATCCTTTGCTTTTTCTGGTTTGGATCACACAGTAATGTGGTACCACACTGAAACAGTCGATTAAACCTGGTTTCGATCGATATTTTGAGGATAACGCATGTTAGGTCTAGGTTAGGTCTGGGATTTGCTCTCATCAGGCTCATACTTTCGCATATTTCTCATACTTGATGGCCAGATTCTGGGCTTTTTTTGACTTGGATCACGTAGTAATGTGGTACCACACTGAAACAGTCGACTAAACCTGGTCTCGATCAATATTTTAGAGCATAACGCATATTAGGTCTATGTTAGGTCCGGGATTTGCCCTCATCAGGCTCATACTTTCGCATATTTCTCTTACTTGTTAGCCAGATCCTTTGCTTTTTCTGGTTTGGATCACACAGTAATGTGGTACCACACTGAAACAGTCGATTAAACCTGGTTTCGATCGATATTTTGAGGATAACGCATGTTAGGTCTAGGTTAGGTCTGGGACTTGCTCTCATCAGGCTCATACTTTCGGGTATTTCTCATACTTGATGGCCAGATCCTGGGTTTTTTCCGGTATGGACCACGTAGTAATGTGGTACCTCACTGAAACAGTCGACTAAACCTGGTCTCGATCAATATTTTAGAGCATAACGCATATTAGGTCTATGTTAGGTCCGGGATTTGCCCTCATCAGGCTCACACTTTCGCATTCTTCACATACCTGTTGAACAGATCCTGGGTTTTTTCTGGTTTGGATCACGTGGTAAAGTGGTACCACACTGAAACAGCCAATTCAACCTAGTCTGGGTCAACATTTCAAAGGATAACTCATGTTAGGTCTAGGTAAGGTCTGGGATTTGCTCTCATCAGGCACATAGTTTCGCATGTTTCTCATACTTGATGGCCAGATCCTGGCCTTTTTCTGCTTTGGATCACGTAGGAACGTGGTACCACACTGAAACAGTCCATTAAACATGGTTTCGATCAATATTTTAGAGGATAACAGATGTTAAGTCTGAGTTGTGTCTAGGATTTGCCCTCATCAGGCTCATACTTTCGCATATATCTCATACTTGATGGCCAGATTCTGGGCTTTTTCTGGATTGGATCAGGTAGTAATGTGGTACCACACCGAAACAGCCGACTAAGCCTGGTCACGATCAATATTTTAGTGGATAATGCATGTTAGGTCTGGATTAGGTATGGGATTTGCCCTCATCAGTCTCACACTTTCGCATTCTTCACATACTTCTTGAACAGATCCTGGGTTTTTTCTGGTATGGATCACATAGTAGTGTGGTACGACACTGAAACAGTCGATTAAAACTTGTTTCGATCGATATTTTAGAGGATAACGCATGTTAGGTCTGGATTAGGTCTGGGATTTTCCCTCATCAGGCTCATACTTTCGCATATTTCTCATACTTGATGGCCAGATCCTGGCCTTTTTCTGCTTTGGATCACGTAGTAATGTGGTACCGCACTGAAACAGTCGACTAAACCTGGTCACGATCAATATTTTAGAGGATAACGCATGTGAGGTCTAGGTTAGGTCTGGGATTTGCTCCCATCATGCTCATACTTTCGCATATTTCTCATGCTTGTTGGCCAGATCCTGGGCTTTCACTGGTTTGGATCACGTAGTTATGTGGTACCACTCTGAAACAGTCGATTAAACCTGGTTTCGATCGATATTTTGAGGATAACGCATGCTAGGTCTAGGTTAGGTCTGGGATTTGCTGTCATCAGGCTCATACTTTCGCATATTTCTCATACTTGATGGCCAGATTCTGGGCTTTTTTTGGCTTGGATCACGTAGTAATGTGGTACCACACTGAAACAGTCGACTAAACCTGGTCTCGATCAATATTTTAGAGGATAACGCATGTTAGGTCTATGTTAGTTCCGGGATTTGCCCCCATCAGGCTCACACTTTCGCATTCTTCACATACCTGTTGCACTGATCCTGGGTTTTTTCTGGTTTGGATCACGTGGTAATGTGGTACCACACTGAAACAGTCAATTAAAGCTAGTCTGGGTCAACATTTCAAAGGATAACACATGTTAGGTCTAGGTTAGGTCTGGGACTTGCTCTCATCAGGCTCATACTTTCGCATATTTCTGATACTTCATGGCCAGATCCTGGCCTTTTTCTGGTTTGGATCACGTAGGAATGTGGTACCACACTGAAACAGTCGACTAAACCTGGTCACGATCACTATTTTTGAGGATAATGCATGTTAGGTTTAGGTTAGGTCTAGGATATGCGCTCATCAGGCTCATACTTTCGCATATTTCACATACTTGATGGCCAGATCCTGGGCTTTTTCCGGTATGGACCACGTAGTAATGTGGTACCTCACTGCAACAGTCGACTAAACCTGGTCTCGATCAATATTTTAGAGCATAACGCATGTTAGGTCTGGATTAGGTCTGGGATTTGCCCTCATCAGGCTCATACATTCGCATATTTCTCATACTTGATTGCCAGATTCTGGGCTTTTTTTGGTTTGGATCTCGTAGTAATGAGGTACCACACTGAAACAGTCCATTAAACCTGGTCTCGATCGATATTTTGAGGATAACGCATGTTAGGTCTAGGTTAGGTCTGGGATTTGCTCTCATTAGGCTCATACTTTCGCATATATCTCTTACTTGATGGCCAGATTCTGGGCTTATTCTGGATTGGATCACGCAGTAATGTGGTGCCGCACTGAAACAGTCGACTAAGCCTGGTTTCGATCAATATTTTAGAGGATAACGCATGTCAGGTCTATGTTAGGTCTGGGATTTGCTCTCATCATGCACATACTTTCGCATATTTCTCATTCTTGTTGGCCAGATCCTGGGCTTTCACTGGTTTGGATCACGTAGTTATGTGGTACCACACTGAAACAGACCATTAAACCTGGTTTCGATCAATATTTTAGAGGATAACACATGTTAGGTCTAGGTTAGACCTTGGATTTGCACTCATCAGGGTCATACTTTCGCATTCTTCCCATACTTGTTGAACAGAACCCGGGTTTTTTCTGGTTTGGATCACGCAGCAATGTGGTACCAAACTGAGACAGTCCATTAAACCTGGTTTCGATCAATATTTTAGAGGATAACGCATGTTGGGTCTATGTTAGGTCCGGGATTTGCTCTCATGAGGCTCATACTTTCGCATAGTTCTCTTACTTGTTAGCCAGATCCTTTGCTTTTTCTGGTTTGGACCACACAGTAATGTGGTATCACACTGAAACAGTCGATTAAACCTGGTTTCGATCGATATTTTGAGGATAACGCATGCTAGGTCTAGGTTAGGTCTGGGATTTGCTGTCATCAGGCTCATACTTTCGCATATTTCTCATACTTGATGGCCAGATTCTGGGCTTTTTTTGGCTTGGATCACGTAGTAATGTGGTACCACACTGAAACAGTCGACTAAACCTGGTCTCGATCAATATTTTAGAGCATAACGCATGTTAGGTCTGGATTAGGTCTGGGATTTGCCCTCATCAGGCTCATACATTCGCATATTTCTCATACTTGATTGCCAGATTCTGGGCTTTTTTTGGTTTGGATCTCGTAGTAATGAGGTACCACACTGAAACAGTCCATTAAACCTGGTCTCGATCGATATTTTGAGGATAACGCATGTTAGGTCTAGGTTAGGTCTGGGATTTGCTCTCATTAGGCTCATACTTTCGCATATATCTCTTACTTGATGGCCAGATTCTGGGCTTATTCTGGATTGGATCACGCAGTAATGTGGTGCCGCACTGAAACAGTCGACTAAGCCTGGTTTCGATCAATATTTTAGAGGATAACGCATGTCAGGTCTATGTTAGGTCTGGGATTTGCTCTCATCATGCACATACTTTCGCATATTTCTCATTCTTGTTGGCCAGATCCTGGGCTTTCACTGGTTTGGATCACGTAGTTATGTGGTACCACACTGAAACAGACCATTAAACCTGGTTTCGATCAATATTTTAGAGGATAACACATGTTAGGTCTAGGTTAGACCTTGGATTTGCACTCATCAGGGTCATACTTTCGCATTCTTCCCATACTTGTTGAACAGAACCCGGGTTTTTTCTGGTTTGGATCACGTAGCAATGTGGTACCAAACTGAGACAGTCCATTAAACCTGGTTTCGATCAATATTTTAGAGGATAACGCATGTTAGGTCTATGTTAGTTCCGGGATTTGCCCCCATCAGGCTCACACTTTCGCATTCTTCACATACCTGTTGCACTGATCCTGGGTTTTTTCTGGTTTGGATCACGTGGTAATGTGGTACCACACTGAAACAGTCAATTAAAGCTAGTCTGGGTCAACATTTCAAAGGATAACTCATGTTATGTCTAGGTTAGGTCTGGGACTTGCTCTCATCAGGCTCATACCTTCGCATATTTCTCATACTTGATGGCCAGATTCTGGGCTTTTTTCGGTTTGGATCACGTAGTAATGTGGTACCACACTGAAACAGTCGACTAAACCTGGTCTCGGTCAATATTTTAGAGGATAAAGCATGTTAGGTCAAGGTTATTTCTGGGATCTGCACTTATCAGGCTCATACTTTCGCATATTTCTCATACTTGATGGCCAGATTCTGGGTTTTTTCTGGTATGGACCACGTAGTAATGTTGTACCACACTGAAACAGTCGACTAAACCTGGTCTCGATCAATATTTTAGAGCATAACGCAAGTTAGGTCTGGATTAGGTCTGGGATTTGCCCTCATCAGGCTCATACTTTCGCATATTTCTCATACTTGATTGCCAGATTCTGGGCTTTTTTTGGTTTGGATCACGTAGTAATGAGGTACCACACTGAAACAGTCCATTAAACCTGGTTTCGATCAATATTTGACAGGATAACGCATGTTAGGTCTATGTTAGGTCTGGGATTTGCTCTCATCAGGCTTATACATTCACATTTTCCGCATACTTGTTGGCCAGATCCCGGGCTTTTTCTCGTTTCGATCACGTGGTAATGTGGTATCACACTGAAACAGTCCATTAAACCTGGTTTCGATCAATATTTTAGAGGATAACACATGTTAGGTCTAGGTTACGTCTGGGATTGCACTCATCAGGCTCATACTTTCGCATATGTCTCATACTTGATGGCCAAATCCTGGGCTTTTTCTGGTATGGACCACGTAGTAATATGGTACCACACTGAAACAGTCAAATTAAACCTGGTCTCGATCAATATTTTAGAGGATAACACATGTTAGGTCTAGGTTACGTCTGGGATTGCACTCATCAGGCTCATACTTTCGCATATGTCTCATACTTGATGGCCAGATCCTGGGCTTTTTCTGGTATGGACCACGTAGTAATATGGTACCACACTGAAACAGTCGACTAAACCTGGTCACGATAAATATTTTTGAGGATAATGCATGTTAGGTCTAGGTTAGGTCTGGGATTTGCGCTCATCAGGCTCATACTTTCGCATATTTCTCATACTTGATGGTCAGATCCTGGGCTTTTTCTGGTATGGACCACGTAGTAATGTGGTACCTCACTGAAACAGTCGACTAAACCAGGTCTCGATCAATATTTTAGAGCATAACGCATGTTAGGTCTGGATTCGGTCAGGGATTTGCCCTCATCAGGCTCATACTTTCGGTTATTTCTCATACTTGATTGCCAGGTTCTGGGCTTTTTTTGGTATGGATCACATAGTAATGAGGTACCACTTTGAAACAGTCCATTAAACCTGGTTTCGATCAATATTTTAGAGGATAACACATGTTAGGTCTAGGTTACGTCTGGGATTGCACTCATCAGGCTCATACTTTCGCATATGTCTCATACTTGATGGCCAGATCCTGGGCTTTTTCTGGTATGGACCACGTAGTAATATGGTACCACACTGAAACAGTCCATTAAACCTGGTTTCGATCAATATTTTAGAGGATAACACATGTTAAGTCTGAGTTGGGACTAGGATTTGCCCTCATCAGGCTCATACTTTCGCATATATCTCTTACTTGATGGCCAGATTCTGTGCTTTTTCTGGATTGGATCACGCAGTAATGTGGTACCACACTGAAACAGTCGACTAAGCCTGGTTTCGATCAAAATTTTAGAGGATAGTGCATGTTAGGTCTATGTTAGGTCTATGATTTGCAATCATCAGGCTCATACCTTCGCATAGTTCTCATACTTGATGGCCAGATTCTGGGCTTTTTTTGGCTTGGATCACGTAGTAATGTGGTACCACACTGAAACAGTCGACTAAACCTGGTCTCGATCAATATTTCAGAGGATAACACATGTTAGGTCTAGGTTAGGGTTGGGATTTGCAGTCATCAGGCTCATACATTCGCATATTTCTCATTCATGATGGCCAGATTCGGGGCTTTTTTCGGTTTGGATCACGTAGTAATGTGGTACCACACTGAAACTGTCCAATAAACCTGGTGTCGATCAATATTTTAGAGGATAACGCATGTCAGGTCTATGTTAGGTCTGGGATTTGCTCTCATCACGCTCATACATTCACACTTTCCGCATACTTGTTGGCCAGACCCCGGGCTTTTTCAGGTTTGGATCACGTGGTTATGTGGTATCACACTGAAACAGTCGACTAAACCTGGTCTCGATCAATATTTTAGAGGATAACGCATGTTAGGTCTGGATTACGTCTGGGATTTTCCCTCATCAGGGTCATACTTTCGCATATTTCTCATACTTGTTGGCGAGATTCTGGTCTTTTTTTGGTTTGGATCACGTAGTAAAGTGGTACCACACTGAAACAGTCGGCTAAACCTGGTCACGATCAATACGTTAGAGGATAACGCAAGTTAGGTCTGGATTAGGTCTGGGATTTTCCCTCATCAGGGTCATACTTTCGCATATTTCTCATACTTGATTGCCAGTTTCTGGGCTTTTTTTGGTTAGGATCACGTAGTAATGAGGTACCACACTGAAACAGTCCATTAAACCTGGTCTCGATCGATATTTTGAGGATAACGCATGTTAGGGCTAGGTTAGGTCTGGGATTTGCTCTCATTAGGCTCATACTTTCGCATATATCTCTTACTTGATGGCCAGATTCTGGGCTTTTTCTGGATTGGATCACGCAGTAATGTGGTGCCGCACTGAAACAGTCGACTAAGCCTGGTTTCGATCAATATTTTAGAGGATAACGCATGTCAGGTCTATGTTAGGTCTCGGATTTGCTCTCATCAGGCTCATACATTCACACTTTCCACATACTTGTTGGCCAGGTCCCGGGCTCTTTCAGGTTTGGATCACGTGGTTATGTGGTATCACACTGAAACAGTCGACTAAACCTGGTCTCGATCAATATTTTACAGCATAACGCATATTAGGTCTGGATTAGGTCTGAGATTTGCCCTCATCAGGTTCATACCTTCGCATATTTCTGATACTTCATGGCCAGATCCTGGCCTTTTTCTGGTTTGGATCACGTAGGAATGTGGTACCACACTGAAACAGTCGACTAAACCTGGTCACGATCAATATTTTTGAGGATAATGCACGTTAGGTCTAGGTTAGGTCTGGGATTTGCTCTCATCAGGCTCATACTTTTGCATATTTCTCATACTTGATGGCCAGATCCTGGGCTTTTTCTGGTATGGACCACGTAGTAATGCGGTACCTCACTGAAACAGTCGACTAAACCTGGTCTCGATCAATATTTTAGAGCATAACGCATGTTAGGTCTGGATTAGGTCTGGGATTTGGCCTCATCAGGCTCATACTTTCGCATATTTCTCATACTTGATTGCCAGATTCTGGGCTTTTTTTGGTTTGGATCACGTAGTAATGAGGTACCACACTGAAACAGTCGACTAAACCTGGTCTCGGTCAATATTTTAGAGGATAAAGCATGTTAGGTCAAGGTTATTTCTGGGATCTGCACTTATCAGGCTCATACTTTCGCATATTTCTCATACTTGATGGCCAGATTCTGGGCTTTTTTTGGTTTGGATCACGTAGTAATGAGGTACCACACTGAAACAGTACATTAAACCTGGTTTCGATCAATATTATAGAGGATAACGCATGTTAGGTCTGGATTAGGTATGGGATTTGCCCTCATAAGTCTCATACTTTCGCATTCTTCACATACTTCTTGAACAGATCCTGGGTTTTTTCTGGTATGGATCACATAGTAGTGTGGTACCACACTGAAACAGTCGACTAAACCTGGTCTCCATCAATATTTTAGAGCATAACGCATGTTAGTTCTGGATTCGGTCTGGGATTTGCGCTCATCAGGCTCATACTTTCGCATATTTCTCATACTTGATGGCCAGATCCTGGGCTTTTTCTGGTATGGATCACGTAGTAATGCGGTACCACACTGAAACAGTCGATTAAACCTGGTTTCGATCAATATTTTAGAGGATAACGCATGTTAGGTCTATGTTAGGTCTGGGATTTGCTCTCATCAGGCTCATACATTCACACTTTCCGCACACTTGTTGGCCAGATCCCGGGCTTTTTCAGGTTTGGTTCACGTGGTTGTGTGCTATCACACTGAAACAGTCGACTAAACCTGGTCTCGATCAATATTTTAGAGGATAACGCATGTTAGGTCTGGATTAGGTCTGGGATTTGGCCTCATCAGGCTCATACTTTCGCATATTTCTCATACTTGATTGCCAGATTCTGGGCTTTTTTTGGTTTGGATCACGTAGTAATGTTGTACCACACTGAAACAGTCGACTAAACCTGGTCTCGATCAATATTTTAGAGCATAACGCAAGTTAGGTCTGGATTAGGTCTGAGATTTGCCCTCATCAGGCTCATACTTTCGCATATTTCTCATACTTGATTGCCAGATTCTGGGCTTTTTTTGGTTTGGATCACGTAGTAATGAGGTACCACACTGAAACAGTACATTAAACCTGGTTTCGATCAATATTATAGAGGATAACGCATGTTAGGTCTGGATTAGGTATGGGATTTGCCCTCATAAGTCTCATACTTTCGCATTCTTCACATACTTCTTGAACAGATCCTGGGTTTTTTCTGGTATGGATCACATAGTAGTGTGGTACCACACTGAAACAGTCGACTAAACCTGGTCTCCATCAATATTTTAGAGCATAACGCATGTTAGGTCTGGATTCGGTCTGGGATTTGCGCTCATCAGGCTCATACTTTCGCATATTTCTCATACTTGATGGCCAGATCCTGGGCTTTCACTGGTTTGGATCACGTAGTAATGTGGTACCACACTGAAACAGTCGACTAAACCTGGTTTCGACCAATATTTTAGAGGATAACGCATGTTAAGTCTGAGTTGGGTCTGGGATTTGCTCTCATCAGGCTCATACTTTTGCATATTTCTCGTACTTGTTGGCCAGATCCTGCGCTTTTACTGGTTTGGATCACGTAGTAATGTGGTACCACACTGAAACAGTCGACTAAACCTGGTCTCGATCAATATTTTAGAGCATAACGCAAGTTAGGTCTGGATTAGGTCTGGGATTTGCCCTCATCGGGCTCATACTTTCGCATATTTCTCATACTTGATGGCCAGATCCTGGGCTTTTTCTGGTATGGATCACGTAGTAATGCGGTACCACACTGAAACAGTCGATTAAACCTGGTTTCGATCAATATTTTAGAGGATAACGCATGTTAGGTCTATGTTTGTTCCGGGATTTGCCCCCATCAGGCTCACACTTTCGCATTCTTCACATACCTGTTGCACAGATCCTGGGTTTTTTCTGGTTTGGATCACGTGGTAATGTGGTACCACACTGAAACAGTCAATTAAAGCTAGTCTGGGCCAACATTTCAAAGGATAACTCATGTTAGGTCTAGGTTAGGTCTGGGACTTGCTCTCATCAGGCTCATACTTTCGCATATTTTTGATACTTCATGGCCAGATCCTGGCCTTTTTCTGGATTGGATCACGTAGGAATGTGGTACCACACTGAAACAGTCGACTAAACCTGGTCACGGTCAATATTTTTGAGGATAATGCATGTTAGGTCTAGGTTAGGTCTGGGATTTGCACTCATCAGGCTCATACTTTGGCATATTTCTCATACTTGATGGCCAGATCCTGGGCTTTTTCTGGTATGGACCACGTAGTAATGTGGTACCTCACTGAAACAGTCGACTAAGCCTGGTATCGATCAATATTTTAGAGCATAACGCATGTGAGGTCTGGATTAGGTCTGGGATTTGCCCTCATCAGGCTCATACTTTCGCATATTTCTCATACTTGATTTCCAGATTCTGGGCTTTTTTTGGTTTGGATCACGTAGTAATGAGATACCACACTGAAACAGTCCATTAAACCTGGTCTCGATCGATATTTTGAGGATAACGCATGTTAGGTCTAGGTTAGGTCTGGGATTTGCTCTCATCAGGCTCATACTTTCGCATATATCTCTTACTTGATGGCCAGATTCTGGGCTTTTTCTGGATTGGATCACGCAGTAATGTGGTACCATACTGAAGCAGTCGACTAAGCCTGGTTTCGATCAAAATTTTAGAGGATAATGCATGTTAGGTCTATGTGAGGTCTGTGATTTGCACTCATCAGGCTCATACCTTCGCATAATTCTCATACTTGATGGCCAGATTCTGGGCTTTTTTTGGCTTGGATCACGTAGTAATGTGGTACCACACTGAAACAGTCGACTAAACCTGGTCTCGATCAATATCTTAGTGGATAACGCATGTTAGGTCTAGGTTAGGGTTGGGATTTGCTGTCATCAGGCTCATACATTCGCATATTTCTCATTCATGATGGCCAGATTCTGGGCTTTTTTCGGTTTGGATCACGTAGTTATGTGGTACCACACTGAAACAGTCGACTAAACCTGGTCTCGATCAATATTTTAGAGCATAACGCATGTTAGGTCTGGATTCGGTCTGGGATTTGCCCTCATCAGGCTCATACTTTCGCATATTTCTCATACTTGATTGCCAGATTCTGGGCTTTTTTTGGTTTGGATCACGTAGTAATGAGGTACCACACTGAAACAGTACATTAAACCTGGTTTCGATCAATATCTTAGAGGATAACGCATGTTAGGTCTATGTTAGGTCTGCGATTTGCTCTCATCAGGCTTATATATTCACATTTTCCGCACACTTGTTGGCCAGATCCCGGGCTTTTTCTCGTTTCGATCACGTGGTAATTTGGTATCATACTGAAACAGTGCATTAAACCTGGTTTCGATCAATATTTTAGAGGATAACACATGTCAGGGCTATGTTAGTTCTGGGATTTGCTCTCATCAGGCT
Organism: Colletes latitarsis; assembly: GCF_051014445.1. Taxonomy (NCBI): domain Eukaryota; kingdom Metazoa; phylum Arthropoda; class Insecta; order Hymenoptera; family Colletidae; genus Colletes; species Colletes latitarsis. Next base: position 10,960,573 of record NC_135134.1, on the reverse strand, counting down.
CATACGTTCACACTTTCCGCATACTTGTTGGCCAGGTCCCGGGCTTTTTCAGGTTTGGATCACGTGGTTATGTGGTATCACACTGAAACAGCCGACTAAACCTGGTCTCGATCAATATTTTAGACGATAACGCATGTTAGGTCTGGATTAGGTCTGGGATTTTCCCTCATCAGGGTCATACTTTCGCATATTTCTCATATTTGTTGGCCAGATTCTGGTCTTTTTTTGGTTTGGATCACGTAGTAATGTGGTACCACACTGAAACTGTCCAATAAACCTGGTTTCGATCAATATTTTAGAGGATAACGCATGTCAGGTCTATGTTAGATCTGGGATTTGCTCTCATCAGGCTCATACATTCACACTTTCCGCATACTTGTTGCCCAGATCCCAGGCTTTTTCAGGTTTGGATCACGTGGTTATGTGGTATCACACTGAAACAGCCGACTAAACCTGGTCTCGATCAATATTTTAGAGGATAACGCATGTTAGGTCTGGATTAGGTCTGGGATTTGCTCTCATCAGGCTCATACATTCACACTTTCCGCATACTTGTTGGCCAGATCCTGCGCTCTTTCTGGTTTGGGTCACGTAGTAATGTGGTACCACACTGAAACAGTCGACTAAACCTGGTCACGATCAATACGTTAGAGGATAACGCATGTTAGGTCTAGTTTAGGTCTGGGATTAGCTCTCATCATGCACATACTTTCGCATATTTCTCATTCTTGTTGGCCAGATCCTGGGCTTTCACTGGTTTGGATCACGTAGTAATGTGGTACCACACTGAAACAGTCGACTAAACCCGGTCTCGATCAATATTTTAGAGCATAACGCATGTTAGGTCTGGATTCGGTCTGGGATTTGCCCTCATCAGGCTCATACTTTCGCATATTTCTCATACTTGATTGCCAGATTCTGGGCTTTTTTTGGTTTGGATCACGTAGTAACGAGGTACCACACTGAAACAGTACATTAAACCTGGTTTCGATCAACATTTTACAGGATAACGCATGGTAGGTCTATGTTAGGTCTGGGATTTGCTCTCATCAGGCTTATACATTCACATTTTCCGCACACTTGTTGGCCAGATCCCGGGCTTTTTCTCGTTTCGATCACGTGGTAATTTGGTATCATACTGAAACAGTCGACTAAACCCGGTCTCGATCAATATTTTACAGCATAACGCATGTTAGGTCTGGATTCGGTCTGTGATTTGCCCTCATCAGGCTCATACTTTCGCATATTTCTCATACTTGATGGCCAGATCCTGGGCTTTTTCTGGTATGGATCACGCAGTAATGTGGTACCATACTGAAACAGACCATTAAACCTGGTTTCGATCAATATTTTAGAGGATAACACATGTTAGGTCTAGGTTAGACCTTGGATTTGCACTCATCAGGGTCATACTTTCGCATTCTTCCCATACTTGTTGAACAGTACCCGGGTTTTTTCTGGTTTGGATCACGTAGCAATGTGGTACCAAACTGAGACAGTCCATTAAACCTGGTTTCGATCAATATTTTAGAGGATAACGCATGTTGGGTCTATGTTAGGTCCGGGATTTGCTCTCATGAGGCTCATACTTTCGCATATTTCTCATACTTGATGGCCAGATTCTGGCCCTTTTTTGGTTTCGATCACGTAGTAAAGTGGTACCACACTGAAACAGTCGATTAAACCTGGTTTCGATCAATATTTTAGAGGATAACGCATGTTAGGACTATGTTTGTTCCGGGATTTGCCCCCATCAGGCTCACACTTTCGCATTCTTCACATACCTGTTGCACAGATCCTGGGTTTTTTCTGGTTTGGATCACGTGGTAATGTGGTACCACACTGAAACAGTCAATTAAAGCTAGTCTGGGCCAACATTTCAAAGGATAACTCATGTTAGGTCTAGGTTAGGTCTGGGACTTGCTCTCATCAGGCTCATACTTTCGCATATTTCTGATACTTCATGGCCAGATCCTGGCCTTTTTCTGGTTTGGATCACGTAGGAATGTGGTACCACACTGAAACAGTCGACTAAACCTGGTCACGGTCAATATTTTTGAGGATAATGCATGTTAGGTCTAGGTTAGGTCTGGGATTTGCACTCATCAGGCTCATACTTTCGCATATTTCTCATACTTGATGGCCAGATCCTGGGCTTTTTCTGGTATGGATCACGCAGTAATGTGGTACCACACTGAAACAGACCATTAAACCTGGTTTCGATCAATATTTTAGAGGATAACACATGTTAGGTCTAGGTTAGACCTTGGATTTGCACTCATCAGGGTCATACTTTCGCATATTTCTGATACTTCATGGCCAGATCCTGGCCTTTTTCTGGTTTGGATCACGTAGGAATGTGGTACCACACTGAAACAGTCGACTAAACCTGGTCTCGATCAATATTTTAGAGCATAACGCATGTGAGGTCTGGATTAGGTCTGGGATTTGCCCTCATCAGGCTCATACTTTCGCATATTTCTCATACTTGATTTCCAGATTCTGGGCTTTTTTTGGTTTGCATCACGTAGTAATGAGGTACCACACTGAAACAGTCCATTAAACCTGGTCTCGATCGATATTTTGAGGATAACGCATGTTAGGTCTAGGTTAGGTCTGGGATTTGCTCTAATCAGGCTCATACTTTCGCATATATCTCTTACTTGATGGCCAGATTCTGGGCTTTTTTTGGCTTGGATCATGTAGTAATGTGGTACCACACTGAAACAGTCGACTAAACCTGGTCTCAATCAATATTTTAGAGGATAACGCATGTTAGGTCTAGGTTAGGGTTGGGATTTGCTGTCATCAGGCTCATACATTCGCATATTTCTCATTCATGATGGCCAGATTCTGGGCTTTTTTCGGTTTGGATCACGTAGTAATGTGGTACCACACTGAAACAGTCCAATAAACCTGGTTTTGATCAATATTTTGGAGGATAACGCACGTCAGGTCTATGTTAGGTCTGGGATTTGCTCTCATCAGGCTCATACATTCACACTTTCCGCATACTTGTTGGCCAGATCCCGGGCTTTTTCAGGTTTGGATCACGTGGTTGTGTGCTATCACACTGAAACAGTCGACTAAACCTGGTCTCGATCAATATTTTAGAGGATAACGCATGTTAGGTCTGGATTAGGTCTGGGATTATCCCTCATCAGGGTCATACTTTCGCATATGTCTCATACTTGTTGGCCAGATCCTGGGCTTTCTCTGGCTTGGATCACGTAGTAATGTGGTACCACACTGAAACAGTCGACTAAACCTGGTCTGGGTCAATATTTTAGAGGATAAAGCATGTTAGGTCAAGGTTATGTCTGGGATCTGCACTTATCAGGCTCATACTTTCGCATATTTCTCATACTTGATGGCCAGATTCTGGGTTTTTTCTGGTATGGACCACGTAGTAATGTTGTACCGCACTGAAACAGTCGACTAAACCTGGTCTCGATCAATATTTTAGAGCATAACGCAAGTTAGGTCTGGATTAGGTCTGGGATTTGCCCTCATCGGGCTCATACATTCGCATATTTTTCATACTTGATGGCCAGATCCTGGGCTTTTTCTGGTTTGGATCACGTAGTAATGTGGTACCACACTGAAACAGTCGACTAAACCTGGTCTCGATCAATATTTTAGAGCATAACGCATGTTAGGTCTGGATTCAGTCTGGGATTTGCCCTCATCAGGCTCATACTTTCGCATATTTCTCATACTTGATTGCCAGAATCTGGGCTTTTTTTGGTTTGGATCACGTAGTAATGAGGTACCACACTGAAACAGTACATTAAACCTGGTTTCGATCAATATCTTAGAGGATAACGCATGTTAGGTCTATGTTAGGTCTGCGATTTGCTCTCATCAGGCTTATATATTCACATTTTCCGCACACTTGTTGGCCAGATCCCGGGCTTTTTCTCGTTTCGATCACGTGGTAATTTGGTATCATACTGAAACAGTCCATTAAACCTGGTTTCGATCAATATTTTAGAGGATAACACATGTTAAGTCTGAGTTGGGTCTAGGATTTGCCCTCATCAGGCTCATACTTTCGCATATATCTCTTACTTGATGGCCAGATTCTGGGCTTTTTCTGGATTGGATCACGCAGTAATGTGGTACCACACTGAAACAGTCGACTAAGCCTGGTTTCGATCAAAATTTTAGAGGATAACGCATGTCAGGTCTATGTTAGGTCTGGGATTTGCTCTCATCAGGCTCATACATTCACACTTTCCGCACACTTGTTGCCCAGATTCTGGGCTTTTTCTGGATTGGATCACGCAGTAATGTGGTACCACACTGAAACAGTCGACTAAGCCTGGTTTCGATCAAAATTTTAGAGGATAGTGCATGTTAGGTCTATGTTAGGTCTGTGATTTGCACTCATCAGGCTCATACCTTCGCATATATCTCATACTTGATGGCCAGATTCTGGGCTTTTTTTGGCTTGAATCACGTAGTAATGTGGTACCACACTGAAACTGTCCAATAAACCTGGTTTCGATCAATATTTTAGAGGATAACGCATGTCAGGTCTATGTTAGTTCTGGGATTTGCTCTCATCAGGCTCATACATTCACAGTTTCCGCATACTTCATGGCCAGATCCTGGCCTTTTTCTGGTTTGGATCACGTAGGAATGTGGTACCACACTGAAACAGTCGACTAAACCTGGTCACGGTCAATATTTTTGAGGATAATGCATGTTAGGTCTAGGTTAGGTCTGGGATTTGCACTCATCAGGCTCATACTTTCGCATATCTCTCATACTTGATGGCCAGATCCTGGGCTTTTTCTGGTATGGACCACGTAGTAATGTGGTACCTCACTGAAACAGTCGACTAAACCTGGTCTCGATCAATATTTTAGAGCATAACGCATGTGAGGTCTGGATTAGGTCTGGGATTTGCTCTCATCAGGCTCATACATTCACACTTTCCGCACACTTGTTGGCCAGATTCTGGGCTTTTTTTGGTTTGGATCACGTAGTAATGAGATACCACACTGAAACAGTCCATTAAACCTGGTCTCGATCGATATTTTGAGGATAACGCATGTTAGGTCTAGGTTAGGTCTGGGATTTGCTCTCATCAGGCTCATACTTTCGCATATATCTCTTACTTGATGGCCAGATTCTGGGCTTTTTCTGGATTGGAGCACGCAGTAATGTGGTACCATACTGAAGCAGTCGACTAAGCCTGGTTTCGATCAAAATTCTAGAGGATAATGCATGTTAGGTCTATGTTAGGTCTGTGATTTGCACTCATCAGGCTCATACCTTCGCATATTTCTCATACTTGATGGCCAGATTCTGGGCTTTTTTTGGCTTGGATCACGTGGTAATGTGGTACCACACTGAAACAGTCGACTAAACCTGGTCTCGATCAATATCTTAGAGGATAACGCATGTTAGGTCTAGGTTAGGGTTGGGATTTGCTGTCATCAGGCTCATACATTCGCATATTTCTCATTCATGATGGCCAGATTCTGGGCTTTTTTCGGTTTGGATCACGTAGTAATGTGGTACCACACTGAAACAGTCCAATAAACCTGGTTCTGATCAATATTTTAGAGGATAACGCATGTCAGGTCTATGTTAGGTCTGGGATTTGCTCTCATCAGGCTCATACATTCACACTTTCCGCATACTTGTTGGCCAGATCCCGGGCTTTTTCAGGTTTGGTTCACGTGGTTGTGTGCTATCACACTGAAACAGTCGACTAAACCTGGTCTCGATCAATATTTTAGAGGATAACGCATGTTAGGTCTGGATTAGTTCTGGGATTTTCCCTCATCAGGGTCATACTTTCGCATATGTCTCATACTTGTTGGCCAGATCCTGGGCTTTCACTGGTTTGGATCACGTAGTAATGTGGTACCACACTGAAACAGTCGACTAAACCTAGTCTCGGTTAATATTTTAGAGGATAAAGCATGTTAGGTCAAGGTTATTTCTGGGATCTGCACTTATCAGGCTCATACTTTCGCATATTTCTCATACTTGATGGCCAGATTCTGGGCTTTTTCTGGTATGGACCACGTAGTAATATGGTACCACACTGAAACAGTCGACTAAACCTGGTTTCGACCAATATTTTAGAGGATAACGCATGTTAAGTCTGAGTTGGGTCTGGGATTTGCTCTCATCAGGCTCATACTTTTGCATATTTCTCGTACTTGTTGGCCAGATCCTGCGCTTTTTCTGGTTTGGATCACGTAGTAATGTGGTACCACACTGAAACAGTCGACTAAACCTGGTCTCGATCAATATTTTAGAGCATAACGCAAGTTAGGTCTGGATTAGGTCTGGGATTTGCCCTCATCGGGCTCATACTTTCGCATATTTCTCATACTTGATGGCCAGATCCTGGGCTTTTTCTGGTATGGACCACGTAGTAATATGGTACCACACTGAAACAGTCGACTAAACCTGGTTTCGACCAATATTTTAGTGGATAACGCATGTTAAGTCTGAGTTGGGACTGGGATTTGCTCTCATCAGGCTCATACTTTTGCATATTTCTCGTACTTGTTGGCCAGATCCTGCGCTTTTTCTGGTTTGTATCACGTAGTAATGTGGTACCACACTGAAACAGTCGACTAAACCTGGTCTCGATCAATATTTTAGAGCATAACGCATGTTAGGTCTGGATTCGGTCTGGGATTTGCCCTCATCAGGCTCATACTTTCGCATATTTCTCATACTTGATTGCCAGATTCTGGGCTTTTTTTGGTTTGGATCACGTAGTAATGAGGTACCACACTGAAACAGTACATTAAACCTGGTTTCGATCAATATCTTAGAGGATAACGCATGTTAGGTCTATGTTAGGTCTGCGATTTGCTCCCATCAGGCTTATATATTCACATTTTCCGCACACTTGTTGGCCAGATCCCGGGCTTTTTCTCGTTTCGATCACGTGGTAATTTGGTATCATACTGAAACAGTGCATTAAACCTGGTTTCGACCAATATTTCAGAGGATAACACATGTCAGGGCTATGTTAGTTCTGGGATTTGCTCTCATCAGGCTCATACGTTCACACTTTCCGCATACTTGTTGGCCAGGTCCCGGGCTTTTTCAGGTTTGGATCACGTGGTTATGTGGTATCACACTGAAACAGCCGACTAAACCTGGTCTCGATCAATATTTTAGAGGATAACGCATGTTAGGTCTGGATTAGGTCTGGGATTTTCCCTCATCAGGGTCATACTTTCGCATATTTCTCATATTTGTTGGCCAGATTCTGGTCTTTTTTTGGTTTGGATCACGTAGTAATGTGGTACCACACTGAAACTGTCCAATAAACCTGGTTTCGATCAATATTTTAGAGGATAACGCATGTCAGGTCTATGTTAGATCTGGGATTTGCTCTCATCAGGCTCATACATTCACACTTTCCGCATACTTGTTGCCCAGATCCCAGGCTTTTTCAGGTTTGGATCACGTGGTTATGTGGTATCACACTGAAACAGCCGACTAAACCTGGTCTCGATCAATATTTTAGAGGATAACGCATGTTAGGTCTGGATTAGGTCTGGGATTTTCCCTCATCAGGGTCATACTTTCGCATATTTCTCATATTTGTTGGCCAGATTCTTGTCTTTTTTTGGTTTGGATCACGTAGTAATGTGGTACCACACTGAAACTGTCCAATAAACCTGGTCTCTATCAATATTTTAGAGGATAACGCATGTCAGGTCTATGTTAGGTCTGGGATTTGCTCTCATCAGGCTCATACATTCACAGTTTCCGCATACTTGTTGGCCAGATCCTGCGCTCTTTCTGGTTTGGGTCACGTAGTAATGTGGTACCACACTGAAACAGTCGACTAAACCTGGTCACGATCAATACGTTAGAGGATAACGCATGTGTGGTCTAGGATAGGTCTGGGATTAGCTCTCATCATGCACATACTTTCGCATATTTCTCATTCTTGTTGGCCAGATCCTGGGCTTTCACTGGTTTGGATCACGTAGTAATGTGGTACCACACTGAAACAGTCGACTAAACCTGGTCTCGATCAATATTTTAGAGCATAACGCATGTTAGGTCTATGTTTGTTCCGGGATTTGCCCCCATCAGGCTCACACTTTCGCATTCTTCACATACCTGTTGCACAGATCCTGGGTTTTTTCTGGTTTGGATCACGTGGTAATGTGGTACCACACTGAAACAGTCAATTAAAGCTAGTCTGGGCCAACATTTCAAAGGATAACTCATGTTAGGTCTAGGTTAGGTCTGGGACTTGCTCTCATCAGGCTCATACTTCCGCATATTTCTGATACTTCATGGCCAGATCCTGGCCTTTTTCTGGTTTGGATCACGTAGGAATGTGGTACCACACTGAAACAGTCGACTAAACCTGGTCACGGTCAATATTTTTCATGATAATGCATGTTAGGTCTAGGTTAGGTCTGGGATTTGCACTCATCAGGCTCATACTTTCGCATATTTCTCATACTTGATGGCCAGATCCTGGGCTTTTTCTGGTATGGACCACGTAGTAATGTGGTACCTCACTGAAACAGTCGACTAAACTTGGTCTCGATCAATATTTTAGAGCATAACGCATGTGAGGTCTGGATTAGGTCTGGGATTTGCCCTCATCAGGCTCATACTTTCGCATATTTCTCATACTTGATTTCCAGATTCTGGGCTTTTTTTGGTTTGCATCACGTAGTAATGAGGTACCACACTGAAACAGTCCATTAAACCTGGTCTCGATCGATATTTTGAGGATAACGCATGTTAGGTCTAGGTTAGGTCTGGGATTTGCTCTAATCAGGCTCATACTTTCGCATATATCTCTTACTTGATGGCCAGATTCTGGGCTTTTTTTGGCTTGGATCATGTAGTAATGTGGTACCACACTGAAACAGTCGACTAAACCTGGTCTCGATCAATATTTTAGAGGATAACGCATGTTAGGTCTAGGTTAGGGTTGGGATTTGCTGTCATCAGGCTCATACATTCGCATATTTCTCATTCATGATGGCCAGATTCTGGGCTTTTTTCGGTTTGGATCACGTAGTAATGTGGTACCACACTGAAACAGTCCAATAAACCTGGTTTTGATCAATATTTTGGAGGATAACGCATGTCAGGTCTATGTTAGGTCTGGGATTTGCTCTCATCAGGCTCATACATTCACACTTTCCGCATACTTGTTGGCCAGATCCCGGGCTTTTTCAGGTTTGGATCACGTGGTTGTGTGCTATCACACTGAAACAGTCGACTAAACCTGGTTTCGACCAATATTTTAGAGGATAACGCATGTTAAGTCTGAGTTGGGACTGGGATTTGCTCTCATCAGGCTCATACTTTTGCATATTTCTCGTACTTGTTGGCCAGATCCTGCGCTTTTTCTGGTTTGGATCACGTAGTAATGTGGTACCACACTGAAACAGTCGACTAAACCTGGTCTCGATCAATATTTTAGAGGATAACGCATGTTAGGTCTAGGTTAGGGTTGGGATTTGCCCTCATCAGGCTCATACTTTCGCATATTTCTCATACTTGATTGCCAGAATCTGGGCTTTTTTTGGTTTGGATCACGTAGTAATGAGGTACCACACTGAAACAGTACATTAAACCTGGTTTCGATCAATATCTTAGAGGATAACGCATGTTAGGTCTATGTTAGACCTGCGATTTGCTCTCATCAGGCTTATATATTCACATTTTCCGCACACTTGTTGGCCAGATCCCGGGCTTTTTCTCGTTTCGATCACGTGGTAATTTGGTATCATACTGAAACAGTCCATTAAACCTGGTTTCGATCAATATTTTAGAGGATAACACATGTTAAGTCTGAGTTGGGTCTAGGATTTGCCCTCATCAGGCTCATACTTTCGCATATATCTCTTACTTGATGGCCAGATTCTGGGCTTTTTCTGGATTGGATCACGCAGTAATGTGGTACCACACTGAAACAGTCGACTAAGCCTGGTTTCGATCAAAATTTTAGAGGATAACGCATGTCAGGTCTATGTTAGGTCTGGGATTTGCTCTCATCATGGTCATACATTCACACTTTCCGCATACTTGTTGGCCAGATCCTGCGCTCTTTCTGGTTTGGGTCACGTAGTAATGTGGTACCACACTGAAACAGTCGACTAAACCTGGTCACGATCAATACGTTAGAGGATAACGCATGTTAGGTCTAGGATAGGTCTGGGATTAGCTCTCATCATGCACATACTTTCGCATAATTCTCATTCTTGTTGGCCAGATCCTGGGCTTTCACTGGTTTGGATCACGTAGTAATGTGGTACCACACTGAAACAGTCGACTGGTCTCGATCAATATTTTAGAGCATAACGCATGTTAGGTCAAGGTTATGTCTGGGATCTGCACTTATCAGGCTCATACTTTCGCATATTTCTCATACTTGATGGCCAGATCCTGGGTTTTTTCTGGTATGGATCACGCAGTAATGTGGTACCACACTGAAACAGACCATTAAACCTGGTTTCGATCAATATTTTAGAGGATAACACATGTTAGGTCTAGGTTAGACCTTGGATTTGCACTCATCAGGGCCATACTTTCGCATATTTCTCATACTTGATGGCCAGATCCTGGGCTTTTTCTGGTATGGACCACGTAGTAATATGGTACCACACTGAAACAGTCGACTAAACCTGGTTTCGACCAATATTTTAGAGGATAACGCATGTTAAGTCTGAGTTGGGACTGGGATTTGCTCTCATCAGGCTCATACTTTTGCATATTTCTCGTACTTGTTGGCCAGATCCTGCGCTTTTTCTGGTTTGGATCACGTAGTAATGTGGTACCACACTGAAACAGTCGACTAAACCTGGTCTCGATCAATATTTTAGAGCATAACGCATGTTAGGTCTGGATTCGGTCTGGGATTTGCCCTCATCAGGCTCATACTTTCGCATATTTCTCATACTTGATTGCCAGATTCTGGGCTTTTTTTGGTTTGGATCACGTAGTAATGAGGTACCACACTGAAACAGTACATTAAACCTGGTTTCGATCAATATCTTAGAGGATAACGCATGTTAGGTCTATGTTAGGTCTGCGATTTGCTCTCATCAGGCTTATATATTCACATTTTCCGCACACTTGTTGGGCAGATCCCGGGCTTTTTCTCGTTTCGATCACGTGGTAATTTGGTATCATACTGAAACAGTGCATTAAACCTGGTTTCGACCAATATTTCATAGGATAACACATGTCAGGGCTATGTTAGTTCTGGGATTTGCTCTCATCAGGCTCATACGTTCACACTTTCCGCATACTTGTTGGCCAGGTCCCGGGCTTTTTCAGGTTTGGATCACGTGGTTATGTGGTATCACACTGAAACAGCCGACTAAACCTGGTCTCGATCAATATTTTAGAGGATAACGCATGTTAGGTCTGGATTAGGTCTGGGATTTTCCCTCATCAGGGTCATACTTTCGCATATTTCTCATATTTGTTGGCCAGATTCTGGTCTTTTTTTGGTTTGGATCACGTAGTAATGTGGTACCACACTGAAACTGTCCAATAAACCTGGTTTCGATCAATATTTTAGAGGATAACGCATGTCAGGTCTATGTTAGATCTGGGATTTGCTCTCATCAGGCTCATACATTCACACTTTCCGCATACTTGTTGCCCAGATCCCAGGCTTTTTCAGGTTTGGATCACGTGGTTATGTGGTATCACACTGAAACAGCCGACTAAACCTGGTCTCGATCAATATTTTAGAGGATAACGCATGTTAGGTCTGGATTAGGTCTGGGATTTTCCCTCATCAGGGTCATACTTTCGCATATTTCTCATACTTGATTGCCAGATTCTGGGCTTTTTCTGGATTGGATCACGCAGTAATGTGGTACCACACTGAAACAGTCGACTAAGCCTGGTTTCGATCAAAATTTTAGAGGATAACGCATGTTAGGTCTATGTTAGGTCTGGGATTTGCTCTCATCAGGCTCATACATTCACACTTTCCGCATACTTGTTGGCCAGATCCTGCGCTCTTTCTGGTTTGGGTCACGTAGTAATGTGGTACCACACTGAAACAGTCGACTAAACCTGGTCACGATCAATACGTTAGAGGATAACGCATGTTAGGTCTAGGATAGGTCTGGGATTAGCTCTGATCATGCACATACTTTCGCATATTTCTCATTCTTGTTGGCCAGATCCTGGGCTTTCACTGGTTTGGATCACGTAGTAATGTGGTACCACACTGAAACAGTCGACTAAACCTGGTCTCGATCAATATTTTAGAGCATAACGCAAGTTAGGTCTGGATTAGGTCTGGGATTTGCCCTCATCGGGCTCATACTTTCGCATATTTCTCATACTTGATGGCCAGATCCTGGGCTTTTTCTGGTTTGGATCACGTAGTAATGTGGTACCACACTGAAACAGTCGACTAAACCTGGTCTCGATCAATATTTTAGAGGATAACGCATGTTAGGTCTAGGTTAGGGTTGGGATTTGCCCTCATCAGGCTCATACTTTCGCATATTTCTCATACTTGATTGCCAGAATCTGGGCTTTTTTTGGTTTGGATCACGTAGTAATGAGGTACCACACTGAAACAGTACATTAAACCTGGTTTCGATCAATATCTTAGAGGATAACGCATGTTAGGTCTATGTTAGATCTGCGATTTGCTCTCATCAGGCTTATATATTCACATTTTCCGCACACTTGTTGGCCAGATCCCGGGCTTTTTCTCGTTTCGATCACGTGGTAATTTGGTATCATACTGAAACAGTCCATTAAACCTGGTTTCGATCAATATTTTAGAGGATAACACATGTTAAGTCTGAGTTGGGTCTAGGATTTGCCCTCATCAGGCTCATACTTTCGCATATATCTCTTACTTGATGGCCAGATTCTGGGCTTTTTCTGGATTGGATCACGCAGTAATGTGGTACCACACTGAAACAGTCGACTAAGCCTGGTTTCGATCAAAATTTTAGAGGATAACGCATGTCAGGTCTATGTTAGGTCTGGGATTTGCTCTCATCATGGTCATACATTCACACTTTCCGCATACTTGTTGGCCAGATCCTGCGCTCTTTCTGGTTTGGGTCACGTAGTAATGTGGTACCACACTGAAACAGTCGACTAAACCTGGTCTCGATCAATATTTTAGAGGATAACGCATGTTAGGTCTGGATTAGGTCTGGGATTTTCCCTCATCAGGGTCATACTTTCGCATATTTCTCATATTTGTTGGCCAGATTCTGGTCTTTTTTTGGTTTGGATCACGTAGTAATGTGGTACCACACTGAAACTGTCCAATAAACCTGGTTTCGATCAATATTTTAGAGGATAACGCATGTCAGGTCTATGTTAGATCTGGGATTTGCTCTCATCAGGCTCATACATTCACACTTTCCGCATACTTGTTGCCCAGATCCCAGGCTTTTTCAGGTTTGGATCACGTGGTTATGTGGTATCACACTGAAACAGCCGACTAAACCTGGTCTCGATCAATATTTTAGAGGATAACGCATGTTAGGTCTGGATTAGGTCTGGGATTTTCCCTCATCAGGGTCATACTTTCGCATATTTCTCATATTTGTTGGCCAGATTCTTGTCTTTTTTTGGTTTGGATCACGTAGTAATGTGGTACCACACTGAAACTGTCCAATAAACCTGGTTTCTATCAATATTTTAGAGGATAACGCATGTCAGGTCTATGTTAGGTCTGGGATTTGCTCTCATCAGGCTCATACATTCACACTTTCCGCATACTTGTTGGCCAGATCCTGCGCTCTTTCTGGTTTGGGTCACGTAGTAATGTGGTACCACACTGAAACAGTCGACTAAACCTGGTCACGATCAATACGTTAGAGGATAACGCATGTTAGGTCTAGGATAGGTCTGGGATTAGCTCTGATCATGCACATACTTTCGCATATTTCTCATTCTTGTTGGCCAGATCCTGGGCTTTCACTGGTTTGGATCACGTAGTAATGTGGTACCACACTGAAACAGTCGACTAAACCTGGTCTCGATCAATATTTTAGAGCATAACGCAAGTTAGGTCTGGATTAGGTCTGGGATTTGCCCTCATCGGGCTCATACTTTCGCATATTTCTCATACTTGATGGCCAGATCCTGGGCTTTTTCTGGTTTGGATCACGTAGTAATGTGGTACCACACTGAAACAGTCGACTAAACCTGGTCTCGATCAATATTTTAGAGCATAACGCATGTTAGGTCTGGATTCAGTCTGGGATTTGCCCTCATCAGGCTCATACTTTCGCATATTTCTCATACTTGATTGCCAGAATCTGGGCTTTTTTTGGTTTGGATCACGTAGTAATGAGGTACCACACTGAAACAGTACATTAAACCTGGTTTCGATCAATATCTTAGAGGATAACGCATGTTAGGTCTATGTTAGATCTGCGATTTGCTCTCATCAGGCTTATATATTCACATTTTCCGCACACTTGTTGGCCAGATCCCGGGCTTTTTCTCGTTTCGATCACGTGGTAATTTGGTATCATACTGAAACAGTCCATTAAACCTGGTTTCGATCAATATTTTAGAGGATAACACATGTTAAGTCTGAGTTGGGTCTAGGATTTGCCCTCATCAGGCTCATACTTTCGCATATATCTCTTACTTGATGGCCAGATTCTGGGCTTTTTCTGGATTGGATCACGCAGTAATGTGGTACCACACTGAAACAGTCGACTAAGCCTGGTTTCGATCAAAATTTTAGAGGATAACGCATGTCAGGTCTATGTTAGGTCTGGGATTTGCTCCCATCATGGTCATACATTCACACTTTCCGCATACTTGTTGGCCAGATCCTGCGCTCTTTCTGGTTTGGGTCACGTAGTAATGTGGTACCACACTGAAACAGTCGACTAAACCTGGTCACGATCAATACGTTAGAGGATAACGCATGTTAGGTCTAGGATAGGTCTGGGATTAGCTCTCATCATGCACATACTTTCGCATAATTCTCATTCTTGTTGGCCAGATCCTGGGCTTTCACTGGTTTGGATCACGTAGTAATGTGGTACCACACTGAAACAGTCGACTGGTCTCGATCAATATTTTAGAGCATAACGCATGTTAGGTCAAGGTTATGTCTGGGATCTGCACTTATCAGGCTCATACTTTCGCATATTTCTCATACTTGATGGCCAGATCCTGGGTTTTTTCTGGTATGGATCACGCAGTAATGTGGTACCACACTGAAACAGACCATTAAACCTGGTTTCGATCAATATTTTAGAGGATAACACATGTTAGGTCTAGGTTAGACCTTGGATTTGCACTCATCAGGGTCATACTTTCGCATTCTTCCCATACTTGTTGAACAGTACCCGGGTTTTTTCTGGTTTGGATCACGTAGCAATGTGGTACCAAACTGAGACAGTCCATTAAACCTGGTTTCGATCAATATTTTAGAGGATAACGCATGTTGGGTCTATGTTAGGTCCGGGATTTGCTCTCATGAGGCTCATACTTTCGCATATTTCTCATACTTGATGGCCAGATTCTGGGCCTTTTTTGGTTTCGATCACGTAGTAATGCGGTACCACACTGAAACAGTCGATTAAACCTGGTTTCGATCAATATTTTAGAGGATACCGCATGTTAGGTCTATGTTTGTTCCGGGATTTGCCCCCATCAGGCTCACACTTTCGCATTCTTCACATACCTATTGCACAGATCCTGGGTTTTTTCTGGTTTGGATCACGTGGTAATGTGGTACCACACTGAAACAGTCAATTAAAGCTAGTCTGGGCCAACAATTCAAAGGATAACTCATGTTAGGTCTAGGTTAGGTCTGGGACTTGCTCTCATCAGGCTCATACTTTCGCATATTTCTAATACTTCATGGCCAGATCCTGGCCTTTTTCTGGTTTGGATCACGTAGGAATGTGGTACCACACTGAAACAGTCGACTAAACCTGGTCACGGTCAATATTTTTGATGATAATGCATGTTAGGTCTAGGTTAGGTCTGGGATTTGCACTCATCAGGCTCATACTTTCGCATATTTCTCATACTTGATGGCCAGATCCTGGGCTTTTTCTGGTATGGACCACGTAGTAATGTGGTACCTCACTGAAACAGTCGACTAAACTTGGTCTCGATCAATATTTTAGAGCATAACGCATGTGAGGTCTGGATTAGGTCTGGGATTTGCCCTCATCAGGCTCATACTTTCGCATATTTCTCATACTTGATTTCCAGATTCTGGGCTTTTTTTGGTTTGCATCACGTAGTAATGAGGTACCACACTGAAACAGTCCATTAAACCTGGTCTCGATCGATATTGTGAGGATAACGCATGTTAGGTCTAGGTTAGGTCTGGGATTTGCTCTAATCAGGCTCATACTTTCGCATATATCTCTTACTTGATGGCCAGATTCTGGGCTTTTTTTGGCTTGGATCATGTAGTAATGTGGTACCACACTGAAACAGTCGACTAAACCTGGTCTCGATCAATATTTTAGAGGATAACGCATGTTAGGTCTAGGTTAGGGTTGGGATTTGCTGTCATCAGGCTCATACATTCGCATATTTCTCATTCATGATGGCCAGATTCTGGGCTTTTTTCGGTTTGGATCACGTAGTAATGTGGTACCACACTGAAACAGTCCAATAAACCTGGTTTTGATCAATATTTTGGAGGATAACGCATGTCAGGTCTATGTTAGGTCTGGGATTTGCTCTCATCAGGCTCATACATTCACACTTTCCGCATACTTGTTGGCCAGATCCCGGGCTTTTTCAGGTTTGGATCACGTGGTTGTGTGCTATCACACTGAAACAGTCGACTAAACCTGGTTTCGACCAATATTTTAGAGGATAACGCATGTTAAGTCTGAGTTGGGACTGGGATTTGCTCTCATCAGGCTCATACTTTTGCATATTTCTCGTACTTGTTGGCCAGATCCTGCGCTTTTTCTGGTTTGGATCACGTAGTAATGTGGTACCACACTGAAACAGTCGACTAAACCTGGTCTCGATCAATATTTTAGAGGATAACGCATGTTAGGTCTAGGTTAGGTTTGGGATTTGCCCTCATCAGGCTCATACTTTCGCATATTTCTCATACTTGATTGCCAGAATCTGGGCTTTTTTTGGTTTGGATCACGTAGTAATGAGGTACCACACTGAAACAGTACATTAAACCTGGTTTCGATCAATATCTTAGAGGATAACGCATGTTAGGTCTATGTTAGATCTGCGATTTGCTCTCATCAGGCTTATATATTCACATTTTCCGCACACTTGTTGGCCAGATCCCGGGCTTTTTCTCGTTTCGATCACGTGGTAATTTGGTATCATACTGAAACAGTCCATTAAACCTGGTTTCGATCAATATTTTAGAGGATAACACATGTTAAGTCTGAGTTGGGTCTAGGATTTGCCCTCATCAGGCTCATACTTTCGCATATATCTCTTACTTGATGGCCAGATTCTGGGCTTTTTCTGGATTGGATCACGCAGTAATGTGGTACCACACTGAAACAGTCGACTAAGCCTGGTTTCGATCAAAATTTTAGAGGATAACGCATGTCAGGTCTATGTTAGGTCTGGGATTTGCTCTCATCATGGTCATACATTCACACTTTCCGCATACTTGTTGGCCAGATCCTGCGCTCTTTCTGGTTTGGGTCACGTAGTAATGTGGTACCACACTGAAACAGTCGACTAAACCTGGTCACGATCAATACGTTAGAGGATAACGCATGTTAGGTCTAGGATAGGTCTGGGATTAGCTCTCATCATGCACATACTTTCGCATAATTCTCATTCTTGTTGGCCAGATCCTGGGCTTTCACTGGTTTGGATCACGTAGTAATGTGGTACCACACTGAAACAGTCGACTGGTCTCGATCAATATTTTAGAGCATAACGCATGTTAGGTCAAGGTTATGTCTGGGATCTGCACTTATCAGGCTCATACTTTCGCATATTTCTCATACTTGATGGCCAGATCCTGGGTTTTTTCTGGTATGGATCACGCAGTAATGTGGTACCACACTGAAACAGACCATTAAACCTGGTTTCGATCAATATTTTAGAGGATAACACATGTTAGGTCTAGGTTAGACCTTGGATTTGCACTCATCAGGGTCATACTTTCGCATATTTCTCATACTTGATGGCCAGATCCTGGGCTTTTTCTGGTATGGACCACGTAGTAATATGGTACCACACTGAAACAGTCGACTAAACCTGGTTTCGACCAATATTTTAGAGGATAACGCATGTTAAGTCTGAGTTGGGACTGGGATTTGCTCTCATCAGGCTCATACTTTTGCATATTTCTCGTACTTGTTGGCCAGATCCTGCGCTTTTTCTGGTTTGGATCACGTAGTAATGTGGTACCACACTGAAACAGTCGACTAAACCTGGTCTCGATCAATATTTTAGAGCATAACGCATGTTAGGTCTGGATTCGGTCTGGGATTTGCCCTCATCAGGCTCATACTTTCGCATATTTCTCATACTTGATTGCCAGATTCTGGGCTTTTTTTGGTTTGGATCACGTAGTAATGAGGTACCACACTGAAACAGTACATTAAACCTGGTTTCGATCAATATCTTAGAGGATAACGCATGTTAGGTCTATGTTAGGTCTGCGATTTGCTCTCATCAGGCTTATATATTCACATTTTCCGCACACTTGTTGGCCAGATCCCGGGCTTTTTCTCGTTTCGATCACGTGGTAATTTGGTATCATACTGAAACAGTGCATTAAACCTGGTTTCGACCAATATTTCAGAGGATAACACATGTCAGGGCTATGTTAGTTCTGGGATTTGCTCTCATCAGGCTCATACGTTCACACTTTCCGCATACTTGTTGGCCAGGTCCCGGGCTTTTTCAGGTTTGGATCACGTGGTTATGTGGTATCACACTGAAACAGCCGACTAAACCTGGTCTCGATCAATATTTTAGAGGATAACGCATGTTAGGTCTGGATTAGGTCTGGGATTTTCCCTCATCAGGGTCATACTTTCGCATATTTCTCATATTTGTTGGCCAGATTCTGGTCTTTTTTTGGTTTGGATCACGTAGTAATGTGGTACCACACTGAAACTGTCCAATAAACCTGGTTTCGATCAATATTTTAGAGGATAACGCATGTCAGGTCTATGTTAGATCTGGGATTTGCTCTCATCAGGCTCATACATTCACACTTTCCGCATACTTGTTGCCCAGATCCCAGGCTTTTTCAGGTTTGGATCACGTGGTTATGTGGTATCACACTGAAACAGCCGACTAAACCTGGTCTCGATCAATATTTTAGAGGATAACGCATGTTAGGTCTGGATTAGGTCTGGGATTTTCCCTCATCAGGGTCATACTTTCGCATATTTCTCATATTTGTTGGCCAGATTCTTGTCTTTTTTTGGTTTGGATCACGTAGTAATGTGGTACCACACTGAAACTGTCCAATAAACCTGGTCTCTATCAATATTTTAGAGGATAACGCATGTCAGGTCTATGTTAGGTCTGGGATTTGCTCTCATCAGGCTCATACATTCACACTTTCCGCATACTTGTTGGCCAGATCCTGCGCTCTTTCTGGTTTGGGTCACGTAGTAATGTGGTACCACACTGAAACAGTCGACTAAACCTGGTCACGATCAATACGTTAGAGGATAACGCATGTTAGGTCTAGGATAGGTCTGGGATTAGCTCTGATCATGCACATACTTTCGCATATTTCTCATTCTTGTTGGCCAGATCCTGGGCTTTCACTGGTTTGGATCACGTAGTAATGTGGTACCACACTGAAACAGTCGACTAAACCTGGTCTCGATCAATATTTTAGAGCATAACGCAAGTTAG
The DNA here is from genome assembly GCF_051014445.1 of Colletes latitarsis. Taxonomy (NCBI): domain Eukaryota; kingdom Metazoa; phylum Arthropoda; class Insecta; order Hymenoptera; family Colletidae; genus Colletes; species Colletes latitarsis. The sequence continues at coordinate 10,940,743 of NC_135134.1, read as the reverse complement.
GTCTGGATTAGGTCTGGGATTTGCCCTCATCGGGCTCATACTTTCGCATATTTCTCATACTTGATGGCCAGATCCTGGGCTTTTTCTGGTTTGGATCACGTAGTAATGTGGTACCACACTGAAACAGTCGACTAAACCTGGTCTCGATCAATATTTTAGAGGATAACGCATGTTAGGTCTAGGTTAGGGTTGGGATTTGCCCTCATCAGGCTCATACTTTCGCATATTTCTCATACTTGATTGCCAGAATCTGGGCTTTTTTTGGTTTGGATCACGTAGTAATGAGGTACCACACTGAAACAGTACATTAAACCTGGTTTCGATCAATATCTTAGAGGATAACGCATGTTAGGTCTATGTTAGATCTGCGATTTGCTCTCATCAGGCTTATATATTCACATTTTCCGCACACTTGTTGGCCAGATCCCGGGCTTTTTCTCGTTTCGATCACGTGGTAATTTGGTATCATACTGAAACAGTCCATTAAACCTGGTTTCGATCAATATTTTAGAGGATAACACATGTTAAGTCTGAGTTGGGTCTAGGATTTGCCCTCATCAGGCTCATACTTTCGCATATATCTCTTACTTGATGGCCAGATTCTGGGCTTTTTCTGGATTGGATCACGCAGTAATGTGGTACCACACTGAAACAGTCGACTAAGCCTGGTTTCGATCAAAATTTTAGAGGATAACGCATGTCAGGTCTATGTTAGGTCTGGGATTTGCTCTCATCATGGTCATACATTCACACTTTCCGCATACTTGTTGGCCAGATCCTGCGCTCTTTCTGGTTTGGGTCACGTAGTAATGTGGTACCACACTGAAACAGTCGACTAAACCTGGTCACGATCAATATTTTAGAGCATAACGCATGTTAGGTCTGGATTCAGTCTGGGATTTGCCCTCATCAGGCTCATACTTTCGCATATTTCTCATACTTGATTGCCAGAATCTGGGCTTTTTTTGGTTTGGATCACGTAGTAATGAGGTACCACACTGAAACAGTACATTAAACCTGGTTTCGATCAATATCTTAGAGGATAACGCATGTTAGGTCTATGTTAGATCTGCGATTTGCTCTCATCAGGCTTATATATTCACATTTTCCGCACACTTGTTGGCCAGATCCCGGGCTTTTTCTCGTTTCGATCACGTGGTAATTTGGTATCATACTGAAACAGTCCATTAAACCTGGTTTCGATCAATATTTTAGAGGATAACACATGTTAAGTCTGAGTTGGGTCTAGGATTTGCCCTCATCAGGCTCATACTTTCGCATATATCTCTTACTTGATGGCCAGATTCTGGGCTTTTTCTGGATTGGATCACGCAGTAATGTGGTACCACACTGAAACAGTCGACTAAGCCTGGTTTCGATCAAAATTTTAGAGGATAACGCATGTCAGGTCTATGTTAGGTCTGGGATTTGCTCTCATCATGGTCATACATTCACACTTTCCGCATACTTGTTGGCCAGATCCTGCGCTCTTTCTGGTTTGGGTCACGTAGTAATGTGGTACCACACTGAAACAGTCGACTAAACCTGGTCACGATCAATACGTTAGAGGATAACGCATGTTAGGTCTAGGATAGGTCTGGGATTAGCTCTCATCATGCACATACTTTCGCATAATTCTCATTCTTGTTGGCCAGATCCTGGGCTTTCACTGGTTTGGATCACGTAGTAATGTGGTACCACACTGAAACAGTCGACTGGTCTCGATCAATATTTTAGAGCATAACGCATGTTAGGTCAAGGTTATGTCTGGGATCTGCACTTATCAGGCTCATACTTTCGCATATTTCTCATACTTGATGGCCAGATCCTGGGTTTTTTCTGGTATGGATCACGTAGTAATGCGGTACCACACTGAAACAGTCGATTGAACCTGGTTTCGATCAATATTTTAGAGGATACCGCATGTTAGGTCTATGTTTGTTCCGGGATTTGCCCCCATCAGGCTCACACTTTCGCATTCTTCACATACCTATTGCACAGATCCTGGGTTTTTTCTGGTTTGGATCACGTGGTAATGTGGTACCACACTGAAACAGTCAATTAAAGCTAGTCTGGGCCAACAATTCAAAGGATAACTCATGTTAGGTCTAGGTTAGGTCTGGGACTTGCTCTCATCAGGCTCATACTTTCGCATATTTCTAATACTTCATGGCCAGATCCTGGCCTTTTTCTGGTTTGGATCACGTAGGAATGTGGTACCACACTGAAACAGTCGACTAAACCTGGTCACGGTCAATATTTTTGAGGATAATGCATGTTAGGTCTAGGTTAGGTCTGGGATTTGCACTCATCAGGCTCATACTTTCGCATATCTCTCATACTTGATGGCCAGATCCTGGGCTTTTTCTGGTATGGACCACGTAGTAATGTGGTACCTCACTGAAACAGTCGACTAAACCTGGTCTCGATCAATATTTTAGAGCATAACGCATGTGAGGTCTGGATTAGGACTGGGATTTGCCATCATCAGGCTCATACTTTCGCATATTTCTCATACTTGATTTCCAGATTCTGGGCTTTTTTTGGTTTGGATCACGTAGTAATGAGGTACCACACTGAAACAGTCCATTAAACCTGGTCTCGATCGATATTTTGAGGATAACGCATGTTAGGTCTAGGTTAGGTCTGGGATTTGCTCTCATCAGGCTCATACTTTCGCATATATCTCTTACTTGATGGCCAGATTCTGGGCTTTTTCTGGATTGGATCACGTAGTAATGAGGTACCACACTGAAACAGTCCATTAAACCTGGTCTCGATCGATATTTTGAGGATAACGCATGTTAGGTCTAGGTTAGGTCTGGGATTTGCTCTCATCAGGCTCATACTTTCGCATATATCTCTTACTTGATGGCCAGATTCTGGGCTTTTTCTGGATTGGATCACGCAGTAATGTGGTACCACACTGAAACAGTCGACTAAACCTGGTCTCGATCAATATTTTAGAGGATAACGCATGTTAGGTCTAGGTTAGGGTTGGGATTTGCTGTCATCAGGCTCATACATTCGCATATTTCTCATTCATGAGGGCCAGATTCTGGGCTTTTTTCGGTTTGGATCACGTAGTAATGTGGTACCACACTGAAACAGTCCAATAAACCTGGTTTTGATCAATATTATAGAGGATAACGCATGTCAGGTCTATGTTAGGTCTGGGATTTGCTCTCATCAGGCTCATACATTCACACTTTCCGCATACTTGTTGGCCAGATCCCGGGCTTTTTCAGGTTTGGATCACGTGGTTGTGTGATATCACACTGAAACAGTCGACTAAACCTGGTCTCGATCAATATTTTAGAGGATAACGCATGTTAGGTCTGGATTAGGTCTGGGATTTTCCCTCATCAGGGTCATACTTTCGCATATGTCTCATACTTGTTGGCCAGATCCTGGGCTTTCACTGGTTTGGATCACGTCGTAATGTGGTACCACACTGAGACAGTCCATTAAACCTGGTTTCGATCAATATTTTAGAGGATAACGCATGTTGGGTCTATGTTAGGTCCGGGATTTGCTCTCATGAGGCTCATACTTTCGCATATTTCTCATACTTGATGGCCAGATTCTGGGCCTTTTTTGGTTTCGATCACGTAGTAATGCGGTACCACACTGAAACAGTCGATTAAACCTGGTTCCGATCAATATTTTAGAGGATAACGCATGTTAGGTCTATGTTTGTTCCGGGATTTGCCCCCATCAGGCTCACACTTTCGCATTCTTCACATACCTATTGCACAGATCCTGGGTTTTTTCTGGTTTGGATCACATGGTAATGTGGTACCACACTGAAACAGTCAATTAAAGCTAGTCTGGGCCAACATTTCAAAGGATAACTCATGTTAGGTCTAGGTTAGGTCTGGGACTTGCTCTCATCAGGCTCATACTTTTGCATATTTCTGATACTTCATGGCCAGATCCTGGCCTTTTTCTGGTTTGGATCACGTAGGAATGTGGTACCACACTGAAACAGTCGACTAAACCTGGTCACGGTCAATATTTTTGAGGATAATGCATGTTAGGTCTAGGATAGGTCTGGGATTTGCACTCATCAGGCTCATACTTTCGCATATATCTCTTACTTGATGGCCAGATTCTGGGCTTTTTCTGGATTGGATCACGCAGTAATGTGGTACCACACTGAAACAGTCCATTAAACCTGGTCTCGATCGATATTTTGAGGATAACGCATGTTAGGTCTAGGTTAGGTCTGGGATTTGCTCTCATCAGGCTCATACTTTCGCATATATCTCTTACTTGATGGCCAGATTCTGGGCTTTTTCTGGATTGGATCACGCAGTAATGTGGTACCACACTGAAGCAGTCGACTAAGCCTGGTTTCGATCAAAATTTTAGAGGATAATGCATGTTAGGTCTATGTTAGGTCTGTGATTTGCACACATCAGGCTCATACCTTCGCATATTTCTCATACTTGATGGCCAGATTCTGGGCTTTTTTTGGCTTGGATCACGTAGTAATGTGGTACCACACTGAAACAGTCGACTAAACCTGGTCTCGATCAATATTTTAGAGGATAACGCATGTTAGGTCTAGGTTAGGGTTGGGATTTGCTGTCATCAGGCTCATACATTCGCATATTTCTCATTCATGAGGGCCAGATTCTGGGCTTTTTTCGGTTTGGATCACGTAGTAATGTGGTACCACACTGAAACAGTCCAATAAACCTAGTTTTGATCAATATTTTAGAGGATAACGCATGTCAGGTCTATGTTAGGTCTGGGATTTGCTCTCATCAGCCTCATACATTCACACTTTCCGCACACTTGTTGGCCAGATCCCGGGCTTTTTCAGGTTTGGATCACGTGGTTGTGTGCTATCACACTGAAACAGTCGACTAAACCTGGTCTCGATCAATATTTTAGAGGATAACGCATGTTAGGTCTGGATTAGGTCTGGGATTTTCCCTCATCAGGGTCATACTTTCGCATATTTCTCATATTTGTTGGCCAGATTCTGGTCTTTTTTTGGTTTGGATCACGTAGTAATGTGGTACCACACTGAAACTGTCCAATAAACCTGGTTTCGATCAATATTTTAGAGGATAACGCATGTCAGGTCTATGTTAGGTCTGGGATTTGCTCTCATCAGGCTCATACATTCACACTTTCCGCATACTTGTTGGCCAGATCCTGCGCTCTTTCTGGTTTGGGTCACGTAGTAATGTGGTACCACACTGAAACAGTCGACTAAACCTGGTCACGATCAATACGTTAGAGGATAACGCATGTTAGGTCTAGGATAGGTCTGGGATTAGCTCTCATCATGCACATACTTTCGCATATTTCTCATACTTGATTGCCAGATTCTGGGCTTTTTTTGGTTTGGATCACGTAGTAACGAGGTACCACACTGAAACAGTCCATTAAACCTGGTTTCGATCAATATTTTAGAGGATAACACATGTTAGGTCTAGGTTAGGTCTGGGATTTGCTCTCATCAGGCTCATACTTTCGCATATATCTCTTACTTGATGGCCAGATTCTGGGCTTTTTCTGGATTGGATCACGCAGTAATGTGGTACCACACTGAAGCAGTCGACTCAGCCTGGTTTCGATCAAAATTTTAGAGGATAATGCATGTTAGGTCTATGTTAGGTCTGTAATTTGCACACATCAGGCTCATACCTTCGCATATTTCTCATACTTGATGGCCAGATTCTGGGCTTTTTTTGGCTTGGATTACGTAGTAATGTGGTACCACACTGAAACAGTCGACTAAACCTGGTCTCGATCAATATTTTAGAGGATAACGCATGTTAGGTCTAGGTTAGGGTTGGGATTTGCTGTCATCAGGCTCATACATTCGCATATTTCTCATTCATGAGGGCCAGATTCTGGGCTTTTTTCGGTTTGGATCACGTAGTAATGTGGTACCACACTGAAACAGTCCAATAAACCTGGTTTTGATCAATATTTTAGAGGATAACGCATGTCAGGTCTATGTTAGGTCTGATATTTGCTCTCATCAGGCTCATACATTCACACTTTCCGCACACTTGTTGGCCAGATCCCGGGCTTTTTCAGGTTTGGATCACGTGGTTGTGTGCTATCACACTGAAACAGTCGACTAAACCTGGTCTCGATCAATATTTTAGAGGATAGCGCAAGTTAGGTCTGGATTAGGTCTGGGATTTTCCCTCATCAGGGTCATACTTTCGCATATTTCTCATATTTGTTGGCCAGATTCTGGTCTTTTTTTGGTTTGGATCACGTAGTAATGTGGTACCACACTGAAACTGTCCAATAAACCTGGTTTCGATCAATATTTTAGAGGATAACGCATGTCAGGTCTATGTTAGGTCTGGGATTTGCTCTCATGAGGCTCATACATTCACACTTTCCGCATACTTGTTGGCCAGATCCTGCGCTCTTTCTGGTTTGGGTCACGTAGTAATGTGGTACCACACTGAAACAGTCGACTAAACCTGGTCTCGGTCAATATTTTAGAGGATAAAGCATGTTAGGTCAAGGTTATTTCTGGGATGTGCACTTATCAGGCTCATACTTTCGCATATTTCTCATACTTGATGGCCAGATTCAGGGCTTTTTCTGGTTTGGATCACGTGGTAATTTGGTATCATACTGAAACAGTCCATTAAACCTGGTTTCGATCAATATTTTAGAGGATAACACATGTTAAGTCTGAGTTCGGTCTGGGATTTGCGCTCATCAGGCTCATACTTTCGCATATTTCTCATACTTGATGGCCAGATCCTGGGCTTTTTCTGGTATGGATCACGCAGTAATGTGGTACCACACTGAAACAGACCATTAAACCTGGTTTCGATCAATATTTTAGAGGATAACGCATGTTAGGTCTATGTTTGTTCCGGGATTTGCCCCCATCAGGCTCACACTTTCGCATTCTTCACATACCTATTGCACAGATCCTGGGTTTTTTCTGGTTTGGATCACGTGGTAATGTGGTACCACACTGAAACAGTCAATTAAAGCTAGTCTGGGCCAACATTTCAAAGGATAACTCATGTTAGGTCTAGGTTAGGTCTGGGACTTGCCCTCATCAGGCACATACTTTCGCATATTTCTCATACTTGATTTCCAGATTCTGAGCTTTTTTTGGTTTGGATCACGTAGTAATGAGGTACCACACTGAAACAGTCCATTAAACCTGGTCTCGATCGATATTTTGAGGATAACGCATGTTAGGTCTAGGTTAGGTCTGGGATTTGCTCTCATCAGGCTCATACTTTCGCATATATCACTTACTTGATGGCCAGATTCTGGGCTTTTTCTGGATTGGATCACGCAGTAATGTGGTACCACACTGAAGCAGTCGACTAAGCCTGGTTTCGATCAAAATTTTAGAGGATAATGCATGTTAGGCCTATGTTAGGTCTGTGATTTGCACTCATCAGGCTCATACCTTCGCATATTTCTCATACTTGATGGCCAGATTCTGGGCTTTTTTTGGCTTGGATCACGTAGTAATGTGGTACCACACTGAAACAGTCGACTAAACCTGGTCTCGATCAATATTTTAGAGGATAACGCATGTTAGGTCTGGATTCGGTCTGGGATTTGCCCTCATCAGGCTCATACTTTCGCATATTTCTCATACTTGATTGCCAGATTCTGGGCTTTTTTTGGTTTGGATCACGTAGTAACGAGGTACCACACTGAAACAGTACATTAAACCTGGTTTCGATCAATATTTTAGAGGATAACGCATGTTAGGTCTATGTTAGGTCTGGGATTTGCTCTCATCAGGCTTATACATTCACATTTTCACCACACTTGTTGGCCAGATCCCGGGCTTTTTCTCGTTTCGATCACGTGGTAATTTGGTATCATACTGAAACAGTCCATTAAACCTGGTTTCGATCAATATTTTAGAGGATAACACATGTTAAGTCTGAGTTCGGTCTGGGATTTGCGCTCATCAGGCTCATACTTTCGCATATTTCTCATACTTGATGGCCAGATCCTGGGCTTTTTCTGGTATGGATCACGCAGTAATGTGGTACCACACTGAAACAGACCATTAAACCTGGTTTCGATCAATATTTTAGAGGATAACACATGTTAGGTCTAGTTTAGACCTTGGATTTGCACTCATCAGGTTCATACTTTCGCATTCTTCCCATACTTGTTGAACAGTACCCGGGCTTTTTCTGGTTTGGATCACGTAGCAATGTGGTACCAAACTGAGACAGTCCATTAAACCTGGTTTCGATCAATATTTTAGAGGATAACGCATGTTGGGTCTATGTTAGGTCCGGGATTTGCTCTCATGAGGCTCATACTTTCGCATATTTCTCATACTTGATGGCCAGATTCTGGGCCTTTTTTGGTTTCGATCACGTAGTAATGCGGTACCACACTGAAACAGTCGATTAAACCTGGTTTCGATCAATATTTTAGAGGATAACGCATGTTAGGTCTATGTTTGTTCCGGGATTTGCCCCCATCAGGCTCACACTTTCGCATTCTTCACATACCTATTGCACAGATCCTGGGTTTTTTCTGGTTTGGATCACGTGGTAATGTGGTACCACACTGAAACAGTCAATTAAAGCTAGTCTGTGCCAACATTTCAAAGGATAACTCATGTTAGGTCTAGGTTAGGTCTGGGACTTGCTCTCATCAGGCTCATACTTTCGCATATTTCTGATACGTCATGGCCAGATCCTGGGCTTTTTCTGGTATGGACCACGTAGTAATGTGGTACCTCACTGAAACAGTCGACTAAACCTGGTCTCGATCAATATTCTAGAGCATAACGCATGTGAGGTCTGGATTAGGTCTGGGATTTGCCCTCATCAGGCTCATACTTTCGCATATTTCTCATACTTGATTTCCAGATTCTGGGCTTTTTTTGGTTTGGATCACGTAGTAATGAGGTACCACACTGAAACAGTCCATTAAACCTGGCCTCGATCGATATTTTGAGGATAACGCATGTTAGGTCTAGGTTAGGTCTGGGATTTGCTCTCATCAGGCTCATACTTTCGCATATATCTCTTACTTGATGGCCAGATTCTGGGCTTTTTCTGGATTGGATCACGCAGTAATGTGGTACCACACTGAAGCAGTCGACTAAGCCTGGTTTCGATCAAAATTTTAGAGGATAATGCATGTTAGGTCTATGTTAGGTCTGTGATTTGCACTCATCAGGCTCATACCTTCGCATATTTCTCATACTTGATGGCCAGATTCTGGGCTTTTTTTGCCTTGGATCACGTAGTAATGTGGTACCACACTAAAACAGTCGACTAAACCTGGTCTCGATCAATATTTTAGAGGATAACGCATGTTAGGTCTAGGTTAGGGTTGGGATTTGCTCTCATCAGGCTCATACTTTCGCATATATCACTTACTTGATGGCCAGATTCTGGGCTTTTTCTGGATTGGATCACGCAGTAATGTGGTACCACACTGAAGCAGTCGACTAAGCCTGGTTTCGATCAAAATTTTAGAGGATAATGCATGTTAGGTCTATGTTAGGTCTGTGATTTGCACTCATCAGGCTCATACCTTCGCATATTTCTCATTCTTGATGGCCAGATTCTGGGCTTTTTTTGGCTTGGATCACGTAGTAATGTGGTACCACACTGAAACAGTCGACTAAACCTGGTCTCGATCAATATTTTAGAGGATAACGCATGTTAGGTCTGGATTCGGTCTGGGATTTGCCCTCATCAGGCTCATACTTTCGCATATTTCTCATACTTGATTGCCAGATTCTGGGCTTTTTTTGGTTTGGATCACGTAGTAACGAGGTACCACACTGAAACAGTACATTAAACCTGGTTTCGATCAATATTTTAGAGGATAACGCATGTTAGGTCTATGTTAGGTCTGGGATTTGCTCTCATCAGGCTTATACATTCACATTTTCCCCACACTTGTTGGCCAGATCCCGGGCTTTTTCTCGTTTCGATCACGTGGTAATTTGGTATCATACTGAAACAGTCCATTAAACCTGGTTTCGATCAATATTTTAGAGGATAACACATGTTAAGTCTGAGTTCGGTCTGGGATTTGCGCTCATCAGGCTCATACTTTCGCATATTTCTCATACTTGATGGCCAGATCCTGGGCTTTTTCTGGTATGGATCACGCAGTAATGTGGTACCACACTGAAACAGACCATTAAACCTGGTTTCGATCAATATTTTAGAGGATAACACATGTTAGGTCTAGGTTAGACCTTGGATTTGCACTCATCAGGTTCATACTTTCGCATTCTTCCCATACTTGTTGAACAGTACCCGGGTTTTTTCTGGTTTGGATCACGTAGCAATGTGGTACCAAACTGAGACAGTCCATTAAACCTGGTTTCGATCAATATTTTAGAGGATAACGCATGTTGGGTCTATGTTAGGTCCGGGATTTGCTCTCATGAGGCTCATACTTTCGCATATTTCTCATACTTGATGGCCAGATTCTGGGCCTTTTTTGGTTTCGATCACGTAGTAATGCGGTACCACACTGAAACAGTCGATTAAACCTGGTTTCGATCAATATTTTAGAGGATAACGCATGTTAGGTCTATGTTTGTTCCGGGATTTGCCCCCATCAGGCTCACACTTTCGCATTCTTCACATACCTATTGCACAGATCCTGGGTTTTTTCTGGTTTGGATCACGTGGTAATGTGGTACCACACTGAAACAGTCAATTAAAGCTAGTCTGTGCCAACATTTCAAAGGATAACTCATGTTAGGTCTAGGTTAGGTCTGGGACTTGCTCTCATCAGGCTCATACTTTCGCATATTTCTGATACGTCATGGCCAGATCCTGGGCTTTTTCTGGTATGGACCACGTAGTAATGTGGTACCTCACTGAAACAGTCGACTAAACCTGGTCTCGATCAATATTTTAGAGCATAACGCATGTGAGGTCTGGATTAGGTCTGGGATTTGCCCTCATCAGGCTCATACTTTCGCATATTTCTCATACTTGATTTCCAGATTCTGGGCTTTTTTTGGTTTGGATCACGTAGTAATGAGGTACCACACTGAAACAGTCCATTAAACCTGGTCTCGATCGATATTTTGAGGATAACGCATGTTAGGTCTAGGTTAGGTCTGGGATTTGCTCTCATCAGGCTCATACTTTCGCATATATCTCTTACTTGATGGCCAGATTCTGGGCTTTTTCTGGATTGGATCACGCAGTAATGTGGTACCACACTGAAGCAGTCGACTAAGCCTGGTTTCGATCAAAATTTTAGAGGATAATGCATGTTAGGTCTATGTTAGGTCTGTGATTTGCACTCATCAGGCTCATACCTTCGCATATTTCTCATACTTGATGGCCAGATTCTGGGCTTTTTTTGGCTTGGATCACGTAGTAATGTGGTACCACACTAAAACAGTCGACTAAACCTGGTCTCGATCAATATTTTAGAGGATAACGCATGTTAGGTCTAGGTTAGGGTTGGGATTTGCTGTCATCAGGCTCATACATTCGCATATTTCTCATTCATGAGGGCCAGATTCTGGGCTTTTTTCGGTTTGGATCACGTAGTAGTGTGGTACCACACTGAAACAGTCCAATAAACCTGGTTTTGATCAATATTTTAGAGGATAACGCATGTCAGGTCTATGTTATGTCTGGGATTTGCTCTCATCAGGCTCATACATTCACACTTTCCGCATACTTGTTGGCCAGATCCCGGGCTTTTTCAGGTTTGGATCACGTGGTTGTGTGCTATCACACTGAAACAGTCGACTAAACCTGGTCTCGATCAATATTTTAGAGGATAACGCATGTTAGGTCTGGATTAGGTCTGGGATTTTCCCTCATCAGGTTCATACTTTCGCATATGTCTCATACTTGTTGGCCAGATCCTGGGCTTTCACTGGTTTGGATCACGTAGTAATATGGTACCACACTGAAACAGTCCAATAAACCTGGTTTTGATCAATATTTTAGAGGATAACGCATGTCAGGTCTATGTTAGGTCTGGGATTTGCTCTCATCAGGCTCATACATTCACACTTTCCGCATACTTGTTGGCCAGATCCCGGGCTTTTTCAGGTTTGGATCACGTGGTTGTGTGCTATCACACTGAAACAGTCGACTAAACCTGGTCTCGATCAATATTTTAGAGGATGACGCATGTTAGGTCTGGATTAGGTCTGGGATTTTCCCTCATCAGGGTCATACTTTCGCATATGTCTCATACTTGTTGACCAGATCCTGGGCTTTCACTGGTTTGGATCACGTAGTAATGTGGTACCACACTGAAACAGTCCATTAAACCAGGTCTCGATCGATATTTTGAGGATAACGCATGTTAGGTCTAGGTTAGGTCTGGGATTTGCTCTCATCAGGCTCATACTTTCGCATATATCTCTTACTTGATGGCCAGATTCTGGGCTTTTTCTGGATTGGATCACGCAGTAATGTGGTACCACACTGAAGCAGTCGACTAAGCCTGGTTTCGATCAAAATTTTAGAGGATAATGCATGTTAGGTCTATGTTAGGTCTGTGATTTGCACACATCAGGCTCATACCTTCGCATATTTCTCATACTTGATGGCCAGATTCTGGGCTTTTTTTGGCTTGGATCACGTAGTAATGTGGTACCACACTGAAACAGTCGACTAAACCTGGTCTCGATCAATATTTTAGAGGATAACGCATGTTAGGTCTAGGTTAGGGTTGGGATTTGCTGTCATCAGGCACATACATTCGCATATTTCTCATTCTCGTTAGCCAGATCCTGGGCTTTCACTGGTTTGGATCAGGTAGTTATGTGGTACCACACTGAATCAGTCAAATTAAACCTGGTCTCGATCAATATTTTAGAGGATAACACATGTTAGGTCTAGCTTAGGTGTGGGATTGCACTCATCAGGCTCATACTTTCGCATATTTCTCATACTTGATGGCCAGATTCAGGGCTTTTTCTGGTTTGGATCACGTAGTAATGTGGTACCACACCGAAACAGTCGACTACGCCTGGTCACGATCAATATTTTAGTGGATAATGCATGGTAGGACTGGATGTGGTATGGGATTTGCCCTCGTCAGTCTCATACTTTCGCATTCTTCACATACTTCTTGAACAGATCCTGGGTTTTTTCTGGTATGGATCACATAGTAGTGTGGTACCACACTGAAACAGTCGATTAAAACTTGTTTCGATCGATATTTTAGAGCATAACGCATGTTAGGTCTGGATTAGGTCTGGGATCTGCACTCATCAGGCTCATACTTTCGCATATTTCTCATACTTGATGGCCATATCCTGGGCTTTTTCTGGTATGGACCACGTAGAAATGTGGTACCTCACTGAAACAGTCGACTAAACCTGGTCTCGATCAATATTTTAGAGCATAACGCATGTTAGGTCTGGATTAGGTCTGGGATTTGCCCTCATCAGGCTCATACTTTCGCATATTTCTCATGCTTGTTGGCCAGATCCTGGGCTTTCACTGGTTTGGCTCACGTAGTTATGTGGTACCACACTGAAACAGTCAAATTAAACCTGGTCTCGATCAATATTTTAGAGGATAACACATGTTAGGTATAGGTTAGGTCTGGGATTTGCACTCATCAGGCTCATACTTTTGCATATTTCTCGTACTTGTTGGCCAGATCCTGCGCTTTTTCTGGTTTGGATCACGTAGTAATGTGTTCCCACACTGAAACAGTCGACTAAACCTGGTGACGATCAATATTTTAGAGGATAACGCATGTTAGGTCTAGGTTAGGTCTGGGATTTGCTCTCATCATGCTCATACTTTCGCATATTTCTCATGCTTGTTGGCCAGATCCTGGGCTTTCACTGGTTTGGATCACGTAGTTATGTGATACCACACTGAAACAGTCAAATTAAACCTGGTCTCGATCAATATTTTAGAGGATAACACATGTTAGATCTAGGTTAGGTCTGGGATTTGCACTCATCAGGCTCATACTTTCGCATATTTCTCATACTTCTTGGCCAGATTCTGGTCTTTTTTCGGTTTAGATCACGTAGTAATGTGGTACCACACTGAAACAGTCCAATAAACCTGGTTTCGATCAATATTTTAGAGGATAACGCATGTCAGGTCAATGTTAGGTCTGGGATTTGCTGTCATCAGGCTCATACATTCACACTTTCCGCATACTTGTTGGCCCGATCCCGGGCTTTTTCAGGTTTGGATCACGTGGTTATGTGGTAACACACTGAAACAGTCGACTAAACCTGGTCTCGATCAATATTTTAAAGGATAACGCATGTTAGGTCTGGATTAGGTCTGGGATTTTCCCCCATCAGGGTCATACTTTCGCATATTTCTCATACTTGTTGGCCAGATTCTGGTCTTTTTTTGGTTTGGATCACGTAGTAATGTGGAACCACACTCAAACAGTCCATTAAACCTGGTTTCGATCTTTATTTTAGAGGATAATGCATGTTAGGTCTGTGTTAGGTCTGGGATTTGACTTCATCAGGGTCCTATTTGCGCAATTTTAACATACATGTTGACCTGATCGAGGGGTTCTTTCTGGTTTGGATCACGTAGAAATGTGGTACCACACTGAAACAGTCAATTAAACCTGGTTTCGATGAATATTTTAGAGGATAACTCATGTTAGGTCTAGGTTAGGTCTGGGATTTGCTCTCAGCAGGCTCATACTTTCGCATATTTCTCATACTTGATGGCCAGATCCTGGCCTTTTTCTGGTATGGACCACGTAGTAATGTGGTACCTCACTGAAACAGTCGACTAAACCTGGTCTCGATCAATATTTTAGAGCATAACGCATGTTAGGTCTGGATTAGGTCTGGGATTTGCCCTCATCAGGCTCATACTTTCGCATATTTCTCATGCTTGTTGGCCAGATCCTGGGCTTTCACTGGTTTGGAGCACGTAGTTATGTGGTACCACACTGAAACAGTCAAATTAAACCTGGTCTCGATCAATATTTTAGAGGATAACACATGTTAGGTCTAGGTTAGGTCTGGGATTTGCACTCATCAGGCTCATACTTTCGCATATTTCTCATACTTCTTGGCCAGATGCTGGTCTTTTTTCGGTTTAGATCACGTAGTAATGTGGTACCACACTGAAACAGTCCAATAAACCTGGTTTCGATCAATATTTTAGAGGATAACGCATGTCAGGTCAATGTTAGGTCTGGGATTTGCTGTCATCAGGCTCATACATTCACACTTTCCGCATACTTGTTGGCCCGATCCCGGGCTTTTTCAGGTTTGGATCAGGTGGTTATGTGGTAACACACTGAAACAGTCGACTAAACCTGGTGACGATCAATATTTTAGAGGATAACGCATGTTAGGTCTAGGTTAGGTCTGGGATTTGCTCTCATCATGCTCATACTTTCGCATATTTCTCATGCTTGTTGGCCAGATCCTGGGCTTTCACTGGTTTGGATCACGTAGTTATGTGATACCACACTGAAACAGTCAAATTAAACCTGGTCTCGATCAATATTTTAGAGGATAACACATGTTAGATCTAGGTTAGGTCTGGGATTTGCACTCATCAGGCTCATACTTTCGCATATTTCTCATACTTCTTGGCCAGATTCTGGTCTTTTTTCGGTTTAGATCACGTAGTAATGTGGTACCACACTGAAACAGTCCAATAAACCTGGTTTCGATCAATATTTTAGAGGATAACGCATGTCAGGTCAATGTTAGGTCTGGGATTTGCTGTCATCAGGCTCATACATTCACACTTTCCGCATACTTGTTGGCCCGATCCCGGGCTTTTTCAGGTTTGGATCACGTGGTTATGTGGTAACACACTGAAACAGTCGACTAAACCTGGTCTCGATCAATATTTTAAAGGATAACGCATGTTAGGTCTGGATTAGGTCTGGAATTTTCCCCCATCAGGGTCATACTTTCGCATATTTCTCATACTTGTTGGCCAGATTCTGGTCTTTTTTTGGTTTGGATCACGTAGTAATGTGGAACCACACTCAAACAGTCCATTAAACCTGGTTTCGATCTTTATTTTAGAGGATAATGCATGTTAGGTCTGTGTTAGGTCTGGGATTTGACTTCATCAGGGTCCTATTTGCGCAATTTTAACATACATGTTGACCTGATCGAGGGGTTCTTTCTGGTTTGGATCACGTAGAAATGTGGTACCACACTGAAACAGTCAATTAAACCTGGTTTCGATGAATATTTTAGAGGATAACTCATGTTAGGTCTAGGTTAGGTCTGGGATTTGCTCTCAGCAGGCTCATACTTTCGCACATTTCTCATACTTGATGGCCAGATCCTGGCCTTTTTCTGGTATGGACCACGTAGTAATGTGGTACCTCACTGAAACAGTCGACTAAACCTGGTCTCGATCAATATTTTAGAGCATAACGCATGTTAGGTCTGGATTAGGTCTGGGATTTGCCCTCATCAGGCTCATACTTTCGCATATTTCTCATGCTTGTTGGCCAGATCCTGGGCTTTCACTGGTTTGGATCACGTAGTTATGTGATACCACACTGAAACAGTCAAATTAAACCTGGTCTCGATCAATATTTTAGAGGATAACACATGTTAGATCTAGGTTAGGTCTGGGATTTGCACTCATCAGGCTCATACTTTCGCATATTTCTCATACTTCTTGGCCAGATTCTGGTCTTTTTTCGGTTTAGATCACGTAGTAATGTGGTACCACACTGAAACAGTCCAATAAACCTGGTTTCGATCAATATTTTAGAGGATAACGCATGTCAGGTCAATGTTAGGTCTGGGATTTGCTGTCATCAGGCTCATACATTCACACTTTCCGCATACTTGTTGGCCCGATCCCGGGCTTTTTCAGGTTTGGATCACGTGGTTATGTGGTAACACACTGAAACAGTCGACTAAACCTGGTCTCGATCAATATTTTAAAGGATAACGCATGTTAGGTCTGGATTAGGTCTGGGATTTTCCCCCATCAGGGTCATACTTTCGCATATTTCTCATACTTGTTGGCCAGATTCTGGTCTTTTTTTGGTTTGGATCACGTAGTAATGTGGAACCACACTCAAACAGTCCATTAAACCTGGTTTCGATCTTTATTTTAGAGGATAATGCATGTTAGGTCTGTGTTAGGTCTGGGATTTGACTTCATCAGGGTCCTATTTGCGCAATTTTAACATACATGTTGACCTGATCGAGGGGTTCTTTCTGGTTTGGATCACGTAGAAATGTGGTACCACACTGAAACAGTCAATTAAACCTGGTTTCGATGAATATTTTAGAGGATAACTCATGTTAGGTCTAGGTTAGGTCTGGGATTTGCTCTCAGCAGGCTCATACTTTCGCATATTTCTCATACTTGATGGCCAGATCCTGGCCTTTTTCTGGTATGGACCACGTAGTAATGTGGTACCTCACTGAAACAGTCGACTAAACCTGGTCTCGATCAATATTTTAGAGCATAACGCATGTTAGGTCTGGATTAGGTCTGGGATTTGCCCTCATTAGGCTCATACTTTCGCATATTTCTCATGCTTGTTGGCCAGATCCTGGGCTTTCACTGGTTTGGAGCACGTAGTTATGTGGTACCACACTGAAACAGTCAAATTAAACCTGGTCTCGATCAATATTTTAGAGGATAACACATGTTAGGTCTAGGTTAGGTCTGGGATTTGCACTCATCAGGCTCATACTTTCGCATATTTCTCATACTTCTTGGCCAGATGCTGGTCTTTTTTCGGTTTAGATCACGTAGTAATGTGGTACCACACTGAAACAGTCCAATAAACCTGGTTTCGATCAATATTTTAGAGGATAACGCATGTCAGGTCAATGTTAGGTCTGGGATTTGCTGTCATCAGGCTCATACATTCACACTTTCCGCATACTTGTTGGCCCGATCCCGGGCTTTTTCAGGTTTGGATCAGGTGGTTATGTGGTAACACACTGAAACAGTCGACTAAACCTGGTGACGATCAATATTTTAGAGGATAACGCATGTTAGGTCTAGGTTAGGTCTGGGATTTGCTCTCATCATGCTCATACTTTCGCATATTTCTCATGCTTGTTGGCCAGATCCTGGGCTTTCACTGGTTTGGATCACGTAGTTATGTGATACCACACTGAAACAGTCAAATTAAACCTGGTCTCGATCAATATTTTAGAGGATAACACATGTTAGATCTAGGTTAGGTCTGGGATTTGCACTCATCAGGCTCATACTTTCGCATATTTCTCATACTTCTTGGCCAGATTCTGGTCTTTTTTCGGTTTAGATCACGTAGTAATGTGGTACCACACTGAAACAGTCCAATAAACCTGGTTTCGATCAATATTTTAGAGGATAACGCATGTCAGGTCAATGTTAGGTCTGGGATTTGCTGTCATCAGGCTCATACATTCACACTTTCCGCATACTTGTTGGCCCGATCCCGGGCTTTTTCAGGTTTGGATCACGTGGTTATGTGGTAACACACTGAAACAGTCGACTAAACCTGGTCTCGATCAATATTTTAAAGGATAACGCATGTTAGGTCTGGATTAGGTCTGGAATTTTCCCCCATCAGGGTCATACTTTCGCATATTTCTCATACTTGTTGGCCAGATTCTGGTCTTTTTTTGGTTTGGATCACGTAGTAATGTGGAACCACACTCAAACAGTCCATTAAACCTGGTTTCGATCTTTATTTTAGAGGATAATGCATGTTAGGTCTGTGTTAGGTCTGGGATTTGACTTCATCAGGGTCCTATTTGCGCAATTTTAACATACATGTTGACATGATCGAGGGGTTCTTTCTGGTTTGGATCACGTAGAAATGTGGTACCACACTGAAACAGTCAATTAAACCTGGTTTCGATGTATATTTTAGAGGATAACTCATGTTAGGTCTAGGTTAGGTCTGGGATTTGCTCTCAGCAGGCTCATACTTTCGCATATTTCTCATACTTGATGGCCAGATCCTGGCCTTTTTCTGGTATGGACCACGTAGTAATGTGGTACCTCACTGAAACAGTCGACTAAACCTGGTCTCGATCAATATTTTAGAGCATAACGCATGTTAGGTCTGGATTAGGTCTGGGATTTGCCCTCATCAGGCTCATACTTTCGCATATTTCTCATGCTTGTTGGCCAGATCCTGGGCTTTCACTGGTTTGGAGCACGTAGTTATGTGGTACCACACTGAAACAGTCAAATTAAACCTGGTCTCGATCAATATTTTAGAGGATAACACATGTTAGGTCTAGGTTAGGTCTGGGATTTGCACTCATCAGGCTCATACTTTTGCATATTTCTCGTACTTGTTGGCCAGATCCTGCGCTTTTTCTGGTTTGGATCACGTAGTAATGTGGTACCACACTGAAACAGTCGACTAAACCTGGTTTCGACCGATATTTTAGAGGATAACGTATGTTAGGTCTAGGTTAGGTCTGGGATTTGCTGTCATCATGCTCATACCTTCGCATATTTCTCATGCTTGTTGGCCAGATCCTGGGCTTTCTCTGGTTTGGATCACGTAGTTATGTGGTACCACACTGAAACAGTCAAATTAAACCTGGTCTCGATCAATATTGTAGAGGATAACACATGTTAGGTCTAGGTTAGGTCTGGGATTTGCACTCATCAGGCTCATACTTTCGCATATTTCTCATACTTGTTGGCCACATTCTGGTCTTTTTTCGGTTTAGATCACGTAGTAATGTGGTACCACACTGAAACACTCCAATAAACCTGGTTTCGATCAATATTTTAGAGGATAACGCATGTCAGGTCAATGTTAGGTCTGGGATTTGCTCTCATCAGGCTCATACATTCACACTTTCCGCATACTTGTTGGCCAGATCCCGGGCTTTCTCAGGTTTGGATCACGTGTTTATGTGGTAACACACTGAAACAGTCGACTAAACCTGGTCTCGATCAATATTTTAGAGGATAACGCAAGTTAGGTCTGGATTAGGTCTGGGATTTTCCCCCATCAGGGTCATACTTTCGCATATTTCTCATACTTGTTGGCCAGATTCTGGTCTTTTTTTGGTTTGGATCACGTAGTAATGTGGAACCACACTGAAACAGTCCATTAAACCTGGTTTCGATCTTTATTTTAGAGGATAATGCATGTTAGGTCTGTGTTAGGTCTGGGATTTGACTTCATCAGGGTCATATTTGCGCAGTTTTAACATACATGTTGACCTGATCGAGGGGTTCTTTCTGGTTTGGATCACGTAGAAATGTGGTACCACACTGAAACAGTCAATTAAACCTGGTTTCGATGAATATTTTAGAGGATAACACATGTTAGGTCTACGTTAGACCTTGGATTTGCACTCATCAGGGTCATACTTTCGCATTCTTCACATACTTGTTGAACAGAACCCGGGTTTTTTCTGGTTTGGATCACGTAGTAATGTGGTACCACACAAAAACAGTCGACTGAGCCTGGTCACGATCAATATTTTAGAGGATAATGCATGTTAGGTCTGGATTAGGTCTGGGATTTGCCCTCATCAGGCTCATACTTTCGCATTTTCCGCATACTTGTTGGCCAGATACCGGGTTTTTTCTGGTTTGGGTCACGTGGTAATGTGGTATCACACAGAAACAGCCCATTAAACCTGGTTTCGATCAATATTTTAGAGGATAACACATGTTATGCCTGAGTTGGATGTAGGATTTGCCACCATCAGGCTCATACTTTCCCATATATCTCTAACTTGATGGCCAGATTCTGGGCTCTTTCAGGATTGGATCACGTAGTAATGTGGTACCACACTGAAACAGCCGATTAAACCTGGTTTCGATCGATATTTTAGAGGATAACGCATGCTAGGTCTAGGTCAGGTCTGGGATTTGCACTCATCAGGCTCATACTTTCGCATATTTCTCATACTTGATGGTCAGATTCTGGGCCTTTTTTGGTTTCGATCACGTAGTAATGCGGTACCACGCTGAAACAGACCATTAAAACTGGTTCCGATCAATATTTTAGAGGATACCGCATGTTAGGTCTATGTTAGGTCCAGGATTTGCCCTCATCAGGCTCACACTTTCGCATTCTTCACATACCTGTTGAACCGATCCTGGGTTTTTTCTGGTTTGGATCACGTGGTAATGTGGTACCACACTGAAACAGTCAATTAAACCTAGTCTGGGTCAACATTTCACAGGATAACTCATGTTAGGTCTAGGTTAGGTCTGGGATTTGCTCTCATCAGGCTCATACTTTCGCATGTTTCTCATACTTGATGGCCAGATTCTGGTCTTTTTTTGGTTTGGATCACGTAGTAATGTGGTGCCACACTGAAAGAGACGATTAAACCTGGTTCCGATCAATATTTTTGAGGATAACGCATGCTAGGTCTACGTTAGGTGTGGGATTTGCTCGCATCAGGCTCATACTTTCGCATATTTCTCATACTTGATGGCCAGATTCTGGGCTATTCTGGTTTGGATCACGCAGTAATGTGGTAACTGTAACAGTCCATTAAACCTTGTTTCGATCAGTATTTTAGAGGATAACGCATATTGGGTCTGGGTTAGGTCTAGGATATGCCCTCATCAGGCCCATACTTTCGCTTATTTCTCTTACTTGATAGCCAGATTCTGGGCTTTTTCTGGTTTGGATCACGTTGTAATGTGGTACCCCACTCAAACAGTCTATGAAACCTGGTTTCGATGAATATTTTAGAGGATAACGCATGTTAGGTCTAGGTTAGGTCTGGGATTTGCTCTCATCAGGCTTATACATTCACATTTTCCGCATACTTGTTGGCGAGATCCAGGGCTTTTTCTGGTTTGGATCACGTGGCAATGTGGTATCATACTGAAACAGTCCATTAAAACTGGTTTCGATCAATATTTTAGAGGATAACATATGTTAGGTCTAGGTTAGACCTTGAATTTGCACTCATCAGGGTCATACTTTCGCATTCTTCACATACTTGTTGAACAGAACCCGGGTTTTTTCTGGTTTGGATCACGTAGCAATGTGGTACCAAACTGAAACAGTCCATTAAACCTTGTTTCGACCAATATTTTAGAGGCTAACGCATGTTGGGTCTATGTTAGGTCCGTGATTTGCTCTCATCAGGCTCATACTTTCGCATTCTTCACATACCTGTTGAACAGATCCTGGGTTTTTTCTGGTTTGGATCACGTGGTAACGTGGTACCACACTGAAACAGTCAATTACACCTAGTCTGGGTCAACATTTCAAAGGATAACTCATGTTAGGTCTAGGTTAGGTCTGGGATTTGCACCCATCAGGCTCATACTTTCGCATATTTCTCATACTTGATGGCCAGATTCTGGGCTTTTTCTGGTTTGGATCACGTAGAAATGTGGTACAACACTGAAACAGTCGACTAAACCTGGTCACGATCAATATTTTAGAGGATAATGCATGTTAGGTCTAGGTTAGGTCTGGGATTTGCACTCATCAGGCTCATACTTTCTCATATTTCTCATTCTCGTTTGCCAGATCTAGGGCTTTCACTGGCTTGGATCACGTAGTAATGTGGTACCACACTCAAACAGTCTATGGAACCTGGTTGCGATGCAGATTTTAGAGGATAACGCATGTTAGGTCTAGGTTAGGTCTGGGATTTGCTCTCATCAGGCTCATACTTTCGTATATTTCTCATTCTTGTTGGCCAGATCCTGGGCTTCCACTGGGTTGGATCACGTAGTAATTTGGGTCCACACTCAAACAGTCGATTAAACCTGGTTTCGATCAATATTTTAGAGGATAACGCATGTTAGGTCTAGGTTAGGCCTTGGATTTGACCCCATCAGACTCATACTTTCGAATTCTTCACATACTGGTTGAACAGGTCCTGGGTTTTTTCTGGTTTCGATCACATAGTAATGTTGTACGACACTCAGGCAGTCGAATAAACCTAGTTTCGATAAATATTTTAGAGGATAACGCATGTTAGGTCTGGGTTAGGTCTAGGATTTGCCCTCATCAGGCTCATACTTTCGCATTTTTCGCATACTTTGTTGACCTGATCCTGGGCTTTTTCTGGTTTGGATCGCGTGGTAATGTGGTACCGCACTGAAACAGTCCATTAAACCTTGTTTCGATCAGTATTTTAGAGGATAACACAAGTTAAGTCTGAGTTGGGTCTAGGATTTGCCCTCATCAGGGTCATACTTTCGCATATTTCTCTTACTTGTTGGCCAGATTCTGGTCTTTTTTTGGTTTGGATCACGTAGTAATGTGGTACCACACTGAAACAGTCGATGAAACCAGGTTTCGATCAATATTTTAGATGATAGCGCATGTTAGGGCTAGGTTAGGCCTGGGATTTGCCTCCAACAGACTCATACTTTCGCATTCTTCACATACTTGTCGAAAAGATCCTGGGTTCTTTCTGGTTTGGATCACGTCGTAATGTGGTACCGCACTGAAACAGTCCATTAAACCTTGTTTCGATCAGTATTTTAGAGGATAACGCATGTTAGGTCTAGGTTAGGCCTTGGATTTGCCCCCATCAGACTCATAATTTCGAATTCTTCACATACTTCTTGAACAGATCCTGGGTTTTTTCTGGTATGGATCACATACTAGTGTGGTACCACACTGAAACAGTCGATTAAAACTTGTTTCGATCGATATTTTAGAGCATAACGCATGTTAGGTCTAGGTTAGGTCTGGGATTTGCACTCATCAGGCCCATACTTTCGCATATTTCTCATACTTGATGGCCAGATTCTGGGCCTTTTTTGGTTTCGATCACGTAGTAATGCGGTACCACGCTGAAACAGACCATTAAACCTGGTTTCGATCAATATTTTAGAGGATGCCGCATGTTAGGTCTATGTTAGGTCCGTGATTTGCCCTCATCAGGCTCACACTTTCGCATTCTTCACATACCTGTTGAACCGATCCTGGGTTTTTTCTGGTTTGGATCACGTGGTAATGTGATTCCACACTGAAACAGTCAATTAAACCTAGTCTGGGTCAACATTTCAAAGGATAACTCATGTTAGGTCTAGGTTAGGTCTGTGATTTGCTCTCAGCAGGCTCATACTTTCGCATGTTTCTCATACTTGATGGCCAGATTCTGGGCTTTATTTGGTTTTGATCACGCAGTAATGTGGTACCACACTGAAACAGTCAATTAAACCTGGTTTCGATGAATATTTTAGAGGATAACACATGTTAGGTCTACGTTAGACCTTGGATTTGCACTCATCAGGGTCATACTTTCGCATTCTTCACATACTTGTTGAACAGAACCCGGGTTTTTTCTGGTTTGGATCACGTAGTAATGTGGTACCACACAAAAACAGTCGACTGAGCCTGGTCACGATCAATATTTTAGAGGATAATGCATGTTAGGTCTGGATTAGGTCTGGGATTTGCCCTCATCAGGCTCATACTTTCGCATTTTCCGCATACTTGTTGGCCAGATACCGGGTTTTTTCTGGTTTTGGTCACGTGGTAATGTGGTATCACACAGAAACAGCCCATTAAACCTGGTTTCGATCAATATTTTAGAGGATAACACATGTTATGCCTGAGTTGGATGTAGGATTTGCCACCATCAGGCTCATACTTTCGCATATTTCTCATACTTGATGGTCAGATTCTGGGCCTTTTTTGGTTTCGATCACGTAGTAATGCGGTACCACGCTGAAACAGACCATTAAAACTGGTTCCGATCAATATTTTAGAGGATACCGCATGTTAGGTCTATGTTAGGTCCAGAATTTGCCCTCATCAGGCTCACACTTTCGCATTCTTCACATACCTGTTGAACCGATCCTGGGTTTTTTCTGGTTTGGATCACGTGGTAATGTGGTACCACACTGAAACAGTCAATTAAACCTAGTCTGGGTCAACATTTCACAGGATAACTCATGTTAGGTCTAGGTTAGGTCTGGGATTTGCTCTCATCAGGCTCATACTTTCGCATGTTTCTCATACTTGATGGCCAGATTCTGGTCTTTTTTTGGTTTGGATCACGTAGTAATGTGGTGCCACACTGAAAGAGACGATTAAACCTGGTTCCGATCAATATTTTTGAGGATAACGCATGCTAGGTCTACGTTAGGTGTGGGATTTGCTCGCATCAGGCTCATACTTTCGCATATTTCTCATACTTGATGGCCAGATTCTGGGCTATTCTGGTTTGGATCACGCAGTAATGTGGTAACTGTAACAGTCCATTAAACCTTGTTTCGATCAGTATTTTAGAGGATAACGCATATTGGGTCTGGGTTAGGTCTAGGATATGCCCTCATCAGGCCCATACTTTCGCTTATTTCTCTTACTTGATAGCCAGATTCTGGGCTTTTTCTGGTTTGGATCACGTTGTAATGTGGTACCCCACTCAAACAGTCTATGAAACCTGGTTTCGATGAATATTTTAGAGGATAACGCATGTTAGGTCTAGGTTAGGCCTTGGATTTGCCCCCATCAGACTCATACTTTCGAATTCTTCACATACTTCTTGAACAGATCCTGGGTTTTATCTGGTATGGATCACACACTAGTGTGGTACCACACTGAAACAGTCGATTAGAACTTGTTTCGATCGATATTTTAGAGCATAACGCATGTTAGGTCTGGATTAGGTCTGGGATTTTCCCTCATCAGGCTCATACTTTCGCATTTTTCTCATACTTGACGGCCAGATCCTGGCCTCTTTCTGCTTTGGATCACGTAGTAATGTGGTACCACGCTGAAACATTCGACCAAACCTGGTTTCGGTCAATATTTTGGAGGATAACGCATGTTAGGTCTAGGTTAGGTCTGGGATTTGCTCTCATCAGGCTCATACTTTTGCATATCTCTCGTACTTGTTGGCCAGATCCTGGGCTTTCACTGGTTTGGATCACGTAGTTATGTGGTACCACACTGAAACAGTCGACTAAACCTGGTCACGATCAATATTTTAGAGGATAATGCATTTTAGGTCTAGGTTAGGTCTGGGATTTGCACTCATCAGGCTCATACTTACGGATATTTCTCATACTTGATGGCCAGATCCTGGGGTTTTTCTCGTATGGACCACGTAGTAATATGGTACCACACTGAAACAGTCGACTAAACCTGGTCTCGATAAATATTTTAGAGGATAACGCATGTTAGGTCTCGATTAGGTCTGGGATTTGCCCTCATCAGGCTCATACTTTTGCATATTTCTTATACTTGATTGCCAGATTCTGGGCTTTTTTTGGTTTGGATCACGTAGTAATGTGGTACCACGCTGAAACTGTCCATTAAACCTGGTTTCGATCAATATTTTAGAGGATAACGCATGTTAGGTCTATGTTAGGTCTTGGATTTGCTCTCATCAGGCTTATACATTCACATTTTCCGCATACTTGTTGGCGAGATCCAGGGCTTTTTCTGGTTTGGATCACGTGGCAATGTGGTATCATACTGAAACAGTCCATTAAAACTGGTTTCGATCAATATTTTAGAGGATAACATATGTTAGGTCTAGGTTAGACCTTGAATTTGCACTCATCAGGGTCATACTTTCGCATTCTTCACATACTTGTTGAACAGAACCCGGGTTTTTTCTGGTTTGGATCACGTAGCAATGTGGTACCAAACTGAAACAGTCCATTAAACCTTGTTTCGACCAATATTTTAGAGGCTAACGCACGTTGGGTCTATGTTAGGTCCGTGATTTGCTCTCATCAGGCTCATACTTTCGCATTCTTCACATACCTGTTGAACAGATCCTGGGTTTTTTCTGGTTTGGATCACGTGGTAACGTGGTACCACACTGAAACAGTCAATTACACCTAGTCTGGGTCAACATTTCAAAGGATAACTCATGTTAGGTCTAGGTTAGGTCTGGGATTTGCTCTCATCAGGTTCATACTTTCGCATATTTCTCATACTTGATGGCCAGATCCTGGCCTTTTTCTGGTTTGGATCACGTAGTAATGTGGTACCACACTGAAACAGTCGACTAAACCTGGTCTCGGTCAATATTTTAGAGGATAACGCATGTTAGGTCTAGGTTATTTCTGGGATTTGCACCCATCAGGCTCATACTTTCGCATATTTCTCATACTTGATGGCCAGATTCTGGGCTTTTTCTGGTTTGGATCACGTAGAAATGTGGTACAACACTGAAACAGTCGACTAAACCTGGTCACGATCAATATTTTAGAGGATAATGCATGTTAGGTCTAGGTTAGGTCTGGGATTTGCACTCATCAGGCTCATACTTTCTCATATTTCTCATTCTCGTTTGCCAGATCCAGGGCTTTCACTGGCTTGGATCACGTAGTAATGTGGTACCACACTCAAACAGTCTATGGAACCTGGTTGCGATGCAGATTTTAGAGGATAACGCATGTTAGGTCTAGGTTAGGTCTGGGATTTGCTCTCATCAGGCTCATACTTTCGTATATTTCTCATTCTTGTTGGCCAGATCCTGGGCTTCCACTGGGTTGGATCACGTAGTAATTTGGGTCCACACTCAAACAGTCGATTAAACCTGGTTTCGATCAATATTTTAGAGGATAACGCATGTTAGGTCTAGGTTAGGCCTTGGATTTGACCCCATCAGACTCATACTTTCGAATTCTTCACATACTGGTTGAACAGGTCCTGGGTTTTTTCTGGTTTCGATCACATAGTAATGTTGTACGACACTCAGGCAGTCGAATAAACCTAGTTTCGATAAATATTTTAGAGGATAACGCATGTTAGGTCTGGGTTAGGTCTAGGATTTGCCCTCATCAGGCTCATACTTTCGCATTTTTCGCATACTTTGTTGACCTGATCCTGGGCTTTTTCTGGTTTGGATCGCGTGGTAATGTGGTACCGCACTGAAACAGTCCATTAAACCTTGTTTCGATCAGTATTTTAGAGGATAACACAAGTTAAGTCTGAGTTGGGTCTAGGATTTGCCCTCATCAGGGTCATACTTTCGCATATTTCTCTTACTTGTTGGCCAGATTCTGGTCTTTTTTTGGTTTGGATCACGTAGTAATGTGGTACCACACTGAAACAGTCGATGAAACCAGGTTTCGATCAATATTTTAGATGATAGCGCATGTTAGGGCTAGGTTAGGCCTGGGATTTGCCTCCAACAGACTCATACTTTCGCATTCTTCACATACTTGTCGAAAAGATCCTGGGTTCTTTCTGGTTTGGATCACGTCGTAATGTGGTACCGCACTGAAACAGTCCATTAAACCTTGTTTCGATCAGTATTTTAGAGGATAACGCATGTTAGGTCTGGGTTAGGTCTGTGATTTGCACTCATCAGGCTCATACTTTCGCATATATCTCTTACTTGATGGCCAGATTCTGGGCTTTTTCTGGATTGGATCACGTAGTAATGTGGTACGACACTGAAACAGTCGACTAAGCCTGGTCACGATCAATATATTAGTGGAAGACGCATGTTAGATCTGGATTAGGTATGGGATTTTCCCTCATCAGGGTCATACTTTCGCATATTTCTCATACTTGTTGGCCAGATTCTGGTCTTTTTTTGGTTTGGATCACGTAGTAATGTGGTGCCACACTGAAAGAGACGATTAAACCTGGGTCCGATCAATATTTTTGAGGATAACGCATGCTAGGTCTACGTTAGGTGTGGGATTTGCTCGCATCAGGCTCATACTTTCACATTTTCCGCATACTTGTTGGCGAGATCCAGGGCTTTTTCTGGTTTGGATCACGTGGTAATGTGGTATCATACTGAAACAGTCCATTAAAACTGGTTTCGATCAATATTTTAGAGGATAACACATGTTAAGTCTGAGTTGGGTCTAGGATTTGCCCTCATCAGGCTCATACTTTCGCATATATCTCTTACTTGATGGCCAGATTCTGGGCTTTTTCTGGATTGGATCACGTAGTAATGTGGTACCAAACCGAAACAGTCGACTACGCCTGGTCACGATCAATATTTTAGTGGATAATGCATGGTGGGTCTGGATTAGGTATGGGATTTGCCCTCATCAGTCTCATACTTTCGCATTCTTCACATACTTCTTGAATAGATCCTGGGTTTCTTCTGGTATGGATCACATACTAGTGTGGTACCACACTGAAACAGTCGATTAAAACTTGTTTCGATCGATATTTTAGAGCATAACGCATGTTAGGTCTGGATTAGGTCTGGGATTTTCCCTCATCAGGCTCATACTTTCGCATTTTTCTCATACTTGATGGCCAGATCCTGGCCTTTTTCTGCTTTGGATAACGTAGTAATGTGGTACCACACTGAAACATTCGACTAAACCTGGTTTCGGTCAATATTTTAGAGGATAATGCATGTTAGGTCTAGGTTAGGTCTGGGATTTGCTCTCATCAGGCTCATACTTTTGCATATTTCTCGTACTTGTTGGCCAGATCCTGGGCTTTCACTGGTTTGGATCACGTAGTTATGTGGTACCACACTGAAACAGTCAAATTAAACCTGGTCTCGATCAATATTTTAGAGGATAACACATGTTAGGTCTACGTTAGGTGTGGGATTTGCTCTCATCATGCTCATACTTTCGCATATTTCTCATGCTTGTTGGCCAGATCCTGGGCTTTCACTGGTTTGGATCACGTAGTTATGTGGTACCACACTGAAACAGTCAAATTAAACCTGGTCTCGATCAATATTTTAGAGGATAACACATGTTAGGTCTAGGTTTGGTCTGGGATTTGCACTCATCAGGCTCATACTTTCGCATATTTCTCATACTTGTTGGCCAGATTCTGGTCTTCTTTTGGTTTGGATCACGTAGTAATGTGGAACCACACTGAAACAGTCCATTAAACCTGGTTTCGATCTTTATTTTAGAGGATAATGCATGTCAGGTCTATGTTAGGTCTGGGATTTGTCTTCATCACGGTCCTATTTGCGCAGTTTTAACATACATGTTGACCTGATCGAGGGGTTCTTTCTGGTTTGGATCACGTAGAAATGTGGTACCACACTGAAACAGTCGACTAAAGCTGGTCTCGATAAATATTTTAGAGGATAACGCATGTTAGGTCTCGATTAGGTCTGGGATTTGCCCTCATCAGGGTCATACTTTCGCATTCTTCACATACTTGTTGAACAGAACCCGGGTTTTTTCTGGTTTGGATCACGTAGTAATGTGGTACCACACAAAAACAGTCGACTGAGCCTGGTCACGATCAATATTTTAGAGGATAATGCATGTTAGGTCTGGATTAGGTCTGGGATTTGCCCTCATCAGGCTCATACTTTCGCATTTTCCGCATACTTGTTGGCCAGATACCGGGTTTTTTCTGGTTTGGATCACGTGGTAATGTGGTACCACACTGAAACAGCCGATTAAACCTGGTTTCGATCGATATTTTAGAGGATAACGCATGTTAGGTCTAGGTTAGGTCTGGGATTTGCACTCATCAGGCCCATACTTTCGCATATTTCTCATACTTGATGGCCAGATTCTGGGCCTTTTTTGGTTTCGATCACGTAGTAATGCGGTACCACGCTGAAACAGACCATTAAACCTGGTTTCGATCAATATTTTAGAGGATGCCGCATGTTAGGTCTATGTTAGGTCCGTGATTTGCCCTCATCAGGCTCACACTTTCGCATTCTTCACATACCTGTTGAACCGATCCTGGGTTTTTTCTGGTTTGGATCACGTGGTAATGTGATTCCACACTGAAACAGTCAATTAAACCTAGTCTGGGTCAACATTTCAAAGGATAACTCATGTTAGGTCTAGGTTAGGTCTGGGATTTGCTCTCAGCAGGCTCATACTTTCGCATATTTCTCATACTTGATGGCCAGATCCTGGCCTTTTTCTGGTTTGGATCACGTACTAATGTGGTACCACACTGAAACAGTCGACCAAACCTGGTCTCGGTCAATATTTTAGAGGATAACGCATGTTAGGTCTAGGTTAGGTCTGGGATTTGCTCTCATCAGGCTCATACTTTCGCACATTTCTCATTCTCGTTAGCCAGATCCTGGGCTTTCACTGGTTTGGATCAGGTAGTTATGTGGTACCACACTGAAACAGTCAAATTAAACCTGGTCTCGATCAATATTTTAGAGGATAACACATGTTAGGTCTAGCTTAGGTGTGGGATTGCACTCATCAGGCTCATACTTTCGCATATTTCTCATACTTGATGGCCAGATTCAGGGCTTTTTCTGGTTTGGATCACGTGGTAATGTGGTACCACACTGATACAGTCAATTAAACCTAGTCTGGGTCAACATTTCAAAGGATAACTCATGTTAGGTCTAGGTTAGGTCTGGGATTTGCACTCATCAGGCTCATACTTTCGCATGTTTCTCATACTTGATGGCCAGATTCTGGGCTTTATTTGGTTTTGATCACGCAGTAATGTGGTACCACACTGAAACAGACCATTAAACCTGGTTTCGATGAATATTTTAGAGGATAACACATGTTATGCCTGAGTTGGATGTAGGATTTGCCACCATCAGGCTCATACTTTCGCATATATCTCTTACTTGATGACCAGATTCTGGGCTCTTTCTGGATTGGATCACGTAGTAATGTGGTACCACGCTGAAACAGACCGTTAAACCTGGTTCCGATCGATATTTTAGAGGATAACGCATGTTAGGTCTAGGTTAGGTCTGGGATTTGCTCTCATCAGGCTCATACTTTCGCTCATTTCTCATTCTCGCTGGCCAGATCCTGGGCTTTCACTGGTTTGGATCAGGTAGTTATGTGGTACCACACTGAAACAGTCAAATTAAACCTGGTCTCGATCAATATTTTAGAGGATAACACATGTTAGGTCTAGCTTAGGTGTGGGATTGCACTCATCAGGCTCATACTTTCGCATATTTCTCATACTTGATGGCCAGATTCAGGGCTTTTTCTGGTTTGGATCACGTGGTAATGTGGTACCACACTGATACAGTCAATTAAACCTAGTCTGGGTCAACATTTCAAAGGATTACTCATGTTAGGTCTATGTTAGGTCTGGGATTTGCTCTCATCAGGGTCATACTTTCGCATATTTCTCATACTTGTTGGCCAGATTCTGGTCTTTTTTCGGTTTGGATCACGTAGTAATGTGGTACCACACTGAAACAGTCCATTAAACCTGGTTTCGATCAAAATTTTAGAGGATAATGCATGTTAGGTCTGTGTTAGGTCTAGGATTTGACTTCATCAGGGTCATTTTTGCGCAGTTTTAACATACATGTTGACCTGATCGAGGGGTTCTTTCTGGTTTGGATCACGTAGAAATGTGGTACCACACTGAAACAGTCAATTAAACCTGGTTTCGATGAATATTTTGGAGGACAACGCATGTTAGGTCTAGGTTAGGCCTTGGATTTGCCCCATCAGGCTCATACTTTCGCATGTTTCTCATACTTGATGGCCAGATACTGGGCTTTTTTTGGTTTTGATCACGCAGTAATGTGGTACCACACTGAAACAGACCATTAAACCTGGTTTCGATCAATATTTTAGAGGATAACACATGTTAGGTCTAGGTTACACCTTGGATTTGCACTCATCAGGGTCATACTTTCGCATTCTTCACATACTTGTTGAACAGAACTCGGGTTTTTTCTGGTTTGGATCACGTAGTAATGTGGTACCACACAAAAACAGGTGACTGAGCCTGGTCACGATCAATATTTTAGAGGATAATGCATGTTAGGCATGGATTAGGTCTGGGATTTGCCCTCATCAGGCTCATACTTTCGCATTTTCCGCATACTTGTTAGCCAGATACCGGGTTTTTTCTGGTTTGGATCACGTGGTAATGTGGTATCACACAGAAACAGCCCATTAAACCTGGTTTCGATCAATATTTTCGAGGATAACACATGTTATGCCTGAGTTGGATGTAGGATTTGCCACCATCAGGCTCATACTTTCGCATATATCTCTTACTTGATGGCCAGATTCTGGGCTCTTTATGGATTGGATCACGTAGTAATGTGGTACCACACTGAAACAGCCGATTAAACCTGGTTTCGACCGATATTTTAGAGGATAACGCATGTTAATTCTAGGTTAGGTCTGGGATTTGCTCTAATCAGGCTCATACTTTCGCATGTTTCTCATACTTGATGGCCAGATTCTGGGCTTTTTTTGGTTTGGATCACGCAGTAATGTGGTACCACACTGAAACAGTCGATTAACCTGGTTTCGATCGATAGTTGAGAGGATAACGCAGGTTAGGTCTATGTTAGGTCCGGGATTTGCCCCCATCAGGCTCACACTTTCGCATTCTTCACATACCTGTTGAACAGATCCTGGGTTTTTTCTGGTTTGGATCACGTGGTAATGTGGTACCACACTGAAACAGTCAATTAAACCTAGTCTGGGTCAACATTTCAAAGGATAACTTATGTTAGGTCTAGGTTAGGTCTGGGATTTGCTCTCATCAGGTCCATACTGTCGCATATTTCTCATACTTGATGGCCAGATCCTGGCCTTTTTCTGGTTTGGATCACGTAGTAATGTGGTACCACACTGAAACAGTCGACTAAACCTGGTTTCGGTCAATATTTTAGAGGATAACGCATGTTAGGTCTAGGTTAGGTCTGGGATTTGCTCTCATCAGGCTCATACTTTTGCATATATCTCTTACTTGATGGCCAGATTCTGGGCTTTTTCTGGATTGGATCACGTAGTAATGTGGTACCACACCGGAACAGTCGACTACGCCTGGTGACGATCAATATTTTAGTGGATAATGCATGGTAGGTCTAGATTAGGTATGGGATTTGCCCTCATCAGGCTCATACTTTCGCATTTTCCGCATACTTGTTAGCCAGATACCGGGTTTTTTCTGGTTTGGATCACGTGGTAATGTGGTATCACACAGAAACAGCCCATTAAACTTGGTTTCGATCAATATTTTCGAGGATAACACATGTTATTCCTGACTTGGATGTAGGATTTACCACCATCAGGCTCATACTTTCGCATATATCTCTTACTTGATGGCCAGATTCTGGGCTCTTTCTGGATTGGATCACGTAGTATTGTGGTACCACACTGAAACAGCCGATTAAACCTGGTTTCGACCGATATTTTAGAGGATAACGCATGTTAATTCTAGGTTAGGTCTGGGATTTGCTCTCATCAGGCTCATACTTTTGCATATATCTCTTACTTGATGGCCAGATTCTGGGCTTTTTCTGGATTGGATCACGTAGTAATGTGGTACCACACCGAAACAGTCGACTACGCCTGGTGACGATCAATATTTTAGTGGATAATGCATGGTAGGTCTAGATTAGGTATGGGATTTGCCCTCATCATTCTCATACTTTCGCATTCTTCACATACTTCTTGAACAGATCCTGGGTTTTTTCTGGTATGGATCACATAGTAGTGTGGTACCACACTGAAACAGTCGATTAAAACTTGTTTCGATCGATATTTTAGAGCATAACGCATGTTAGGTCTGGATTAGGTCTGGGATCTGCACTCATCAGGCTCATACTTTCGCATATTTCTCATACTTGATGGCCAGATCCTGGGCTTTTTCTGGTATGGACCACGTAGTAATGTGGTACCTCACTGAAACAGTCGATTAAACCAGGTCTCGATCAATATTTTAGAGCATAACGCATGTTAGGTCTGGATTAGGTCTGGGATTTGCCCTCATCAGGCTCATACTTTCGCATATTTCTCATGCTTGTTGGCCAGATCCTGGGCTTTCGCTGGTTTCGATCACGTAGTTATGTGGTACCACACTGAAACAGTCAAATTAAACCTGGTCTCGATCAATATTTTAGAGGATAACACATGTTAGGTCTAGGTTAGGTCTGGGATTTGCACTCATCAGGCTCATACTTTTGCATATTTCTCGTACTTGTTGTCCAGATCCTGCGCTTTTTCTGGTTTGGATCACGTAGTTATGTGGTACCACACTGAAACAGTCGACTAAACCTGGTGACGATCAATATTTTAGAGGATAACGCATGTTAGGTCTAGGTTAGGTCTGGGATTTGCTCACATCATGCTCATACTTTCGCATATTTCTCATGCTTGTTGGCCAGATCCTGGGCTTTCACTGGTTTGGATCACGTAGTTATGTGGTACCACACTGAAACAGTCAAATTAAACCTGGTCTCGACCAATATTTTAGAGGATAACACATGTTAGGTCTAGGTTAGGTCTGGGATTTGCACTCATCAGGCTCATACTTTCGCATATTTCTCATACTTGTTGGCCAGATTCTGGTCTTTTTTCGGTTTAGATCACGTAGTAATGTGGTACCACACTGAAACAGTCCAATAAACCTGGTTTCGATCAATATTTTAGAGGATAACGCATGTCAGGTCAATGTTAGGTCTGGGATTTGCTCTCATCAGGCTCATACATTCACACTTTCCGCATACTTGTTGGCCAGATCCCGGGCTTTCTCAGGTTTGGATCACGTAGTAATGTGGTACCACACTGAAACAGTCCATTAAACCTGGTTTCGATGAATATTTTGGAGGACAACGCATGTTAGGTCTGGGTTAGGCCTTGGATTTGCCCCATCAGGCTCATACTTTCGCATGTTTCTCATACTTGATGGCCAGATTCTGGGCTTTATTTGGTTTTGATCACGCAGTAATGTGGTACCACACTGAAACAGACCATTAAACCTGGTTTCGATGAATATTTTAGAGGATAACACATGTTATGCCTGAGTTGGATGTAGGATTTGCCACCATCAGGCTCATACTTTCGCATATATCTCTTACTTGATGACCAGATTCTGGGCTCTTTCTGGATTGGATCACGTAGTAATGTGGTACCACGCTGAAACAGACCGTTAAACCTGGTTCCGATCGATATTTTAGAGGATAACGCATGTTAGGTCTAGGTAAGGTCTGGGATTTGCACTCATCAGGCTCATGCTTTCGCATATTTCTCATACTTGATGGTCAGATTCTGGGCCTTTTTTGGTTTCGATCACGTAGTAATGCGGTACCACGCTGAAACAGACCATTAAACCTGGTTCCGATCAATATTTTAGAGGATAACGCATGTTAGGTCTAGGTTAGGTCTGGGATTTGCTCTCATCAGGCTCATACTTTCGCTCATTTCTCATTCTCGCTGGCCAGATCCTGGGCTTTCACTGGTTTGGATCAGGTAGTTATGTGGTACCACACTGAAACAGTCAAATTAAACCTGGTCTCGATCAATATTTTAGAGGATAACACATGTTAGGTCTAGCTTAGGTGTGGGATTGCACTCATCAGGCTCATACTTTCGCATATTTCTCATACTTGATGGCCTGATTCAGGGCTTTTTCTGGTTTGGATCACGTGGTAATGTGGTACCACACTGAAACAGTCAATTAAAACTAGTCTGGGTCAACAATTCAAAGGATTACTCATGTTAGGCCTATGTTAGGTCTGGGATTTGCTCTCATCAGGCTCATACTTTCGCATGTTTCTCATACTTGATGGCCAGATTCTGGGCTTTTTTTGGTTTGGATCACGCAGTAATGTGGTACCCCACTGAAACAGACCATTAAACCCGGATTCGATCAATATTTTAGAGGATAACATATGTTAGGTCTAGGTTAGACCTTGAATTTGCACTCATCAGGGTCATACTTTCGCATTCTTCACATACTTGTTGAACAGAACCCGGGTTTTTTCTGGTTTGGATCACGTAGCAATGTGGTACCAAACTGAAACAGTCCATTAAACCTTGTTTCGACCAATATTTTAGAGGCTAACGCATGTTGTGTCTATGTTAGGTCCGTGATTTGCTCTCATCAGGCTCATACTTTCGCATACTTCACATACCTGTTGAACAGATCCTGGGTTTTTTCTGGTTTGGATCACGTGGTAACGTGGTACCACACTGAAACAGTCAATTACACCTAGTCTGGGTCAACATTTCAAAGGATAACTCATGTTAGGTCTAGGTTAGGTCTGGGATTTGCTCTCATCAGGTTCATACTTTCGCATATTTCTCATACTTGATGGCCAGATCCTGGCCTTTTTCTGGTTTGGATCACGTAGTAATGTGGTACCACACTGAAACAGTCGACTAAACCTGGTCTCGGTCAATATTTTAGAGGGTAACGCATGTTAGGTCTAGGTTATTTCTGGGATTTGCACTCATCAGGCTCATACTTTCGCATATTTCTCATACTTGATGGCCAGATTCTGGGCTTTTTCTGGTTTGGATCACGTAGAAATGTGGTACAACACTGAAACAGTCGACTAAACCTGGTCACGATCAATATTTTAGAGGATAATGCATATTAGGTCTAGGTTAGGTCTGGGATTTGCACTCATCAGGCTCATACTTTCGCATATATCTCTTACTTGATGGCCAGATTCTGGGCTTTTTCTGGATTGGATCACGTAGTAATGTGGTACGACACTGAAACAGTCGACTAAGCCTGGTCACGATCAATATATTAGTGGATGACGCATGTTAGGTCTGGATTAGGTATGGGATTTTCCCTCATCAGGGTCATACTTTCGCATATTTCTCATACTTGTTGGCCAGATTCTGGTCTTTTTTTGGTT
This sequence comes from Colletes latitarsis, assembly GCF_051014445.1. Lineage (NCBI taxonomy): Eukaryota > Metazoa > Arthropoda > Insecta > Hymenoptera > Colletidae > Colletes > Colletes latitarsis. The sequence continues at coordinate 10,903,344 of NC_135134.1, read as the reverse complement.
TGGATCACGTAGTAATGTGGTACCACACTGAAAGAGACGATTAAACCTGGTTCCGATCAATATTTTAGTGGATGACGCATGTTAGGTCTGGATTAGGTATGTGATTTGCTCTCATCAGGCTCATACATTCACATTTTCCGCATACTTGTTGGCCAGATCCCGGGCTTTTTCTGGGTTTGATCACGTGGTAATATGGTATCACACTGAAAGAGTCCATTAGACCTGGTTTCGATAAATATTTTAGAGGATAACGCATGTTAGGTCTAGGTTAGGCCTTGGATTTGCCTCATCAGGCTCATACTTTCGCATATTTCTCATACTTGATGGCCAGATTCTGGGCTTTTTTGGTTTGGATCACGCAGTAATGTGGTAACTGTAACAGTCCATTAAACCTTGTTTCGATCAGTATTTTAGAGGATAACGCATATTGGGTCTATGTTAGGTCTGGGATTTGCACACATCAGGCTCATACTTTCGCATATTTCTCATACTTCATGGCCAGATTCTGGACTTTATTTGGCTTGAATCACGAAGTAATGTGGTACCACACTGAAACAGTCGACTAAACCTGGTCTCGATCAATATTTTAGAGGATAACACATGGTAGGTCTGGGTTAGGTCTGGGATATTACCTCATCAGGGTCATAATTTCGCAGTTTTAACATACATGTTGACCTGATCGAGCGTTTTTTTCTGGTTTGGATCACGTAGGAATGTGGAACCACATTGAAACAGTCAACTAAACCTGGTTTCGATCAATATTTTAGAGGATAATGCATGTTAGGTCTATGTTAGGTCTGTGATTTGCACTGATCAGGCTTATACATTCACATTTTCCGCATACTTGTTGGCCAGATCCCGGGCTTTTTCTGGTTTGGATCACGTGGTAATGTGGTATCATACTGAAACAGTCCATTAAGACTGGTTTCGATCAATATTTTAGAGGATAACACAAGTTAAGTCTGAGTTGGGTCTAGGATTTGCCCTCATCAGGCTCATACTTTCGCATATATATCTTACTTGATGGCCAGATTCTGGGCTTTTTCTGGATTGGATCACGTAGTAATGTGGTACCACACTGAAACAGTCGACTAAGCCTGGTCACGATCAATGTATTAGTGGATGACGCATGTTAGGTCTGGATTAGGTATGGGATTTGCCCTCATCAGTCTCATACCATCGCATTCTTCACATACTTCTTGAACAGATCCTGGGTTCTTTCTGGTATGGATCACATAGTAGTGTGGTACCACACTGAAACAGTCAAATTAAACCTGGTCTCGATCAATATTTTAGAGGATAACACATGTTAGGTCTAGGTTAGGTCTGGCATTGCACTCATCAGGCTCATACTTTCGCATATTTCTCATACTTGATGACCAGATTCAGGGCTTTTTCTGGTTTGGATCACGCGGTAATGTGGTACCACACTTAAACAGTCAATTAAACCTAGTCTGGGTCAGCATTTCAAAGGATAACTCATGTTAGGTCTAGGTTAGGTCTGGGATTTGCTCTCATCAGGATCATACTTTCGCATGTTTCTCATACTTGATTGCCAGATTCTGGGCTTTTTTTGGTTTGGATCACGTAGTAATGTGGTACCACACTGAAACTGTCCATTAAACCTGGTTTCGATCAATATTTTAGAGGAAAACGCATGTTAAGTCTGAGTTGGGTCTGGGATTTGCTCTCATCAGGCTTATACATTCACATTTTCCGCATACTTGTTGGCCAGATCCAGGGCTTTTTCTGGTTTGGATCACGTGGTAATGTGGTATCATACTGAAACAGTCCATTAAAACTGGTTTCGGTCAATATTTTAGAGGATAACGCATGTTAGGTCTAGGTTAGGTCTGGGATTTGCTCTCATCAGGCTCATACTTTTGCATATTTCTCGTACTTGTTGGCCAGATCCTGGGCTTTCACTGGTTTGGATCACGTAGTTATGTGGTACCACACTGAAACAGTCAAATTAAACCTGGTCTCGATCAATATTTTAGAGGATAACACATGTTAGGTCTAGGTTAGGTCTGGGATTTGCACTCATCAGGCTCATACTTTCGCATATTTCTCATACTTGATGGCCAGATCCTGGGCTTTTTCTGGTATGGACCACGTAGTAATGTGGTACCTCACTGAAACAGTCGACTAAACCTGGTCTCGATCAATATTTTAGAGCATAACGCATGTTAGGTCTGGATTTGGTCTGGGATTTGCCCTCATCAGGCTCATACTTTCGCATATTTCTCATACTTGGTTGCCAGATTCTGGTCTTTTTTTGGTTTGGATCACGTAGTAATGTGGTACCACACTGAAACAGTCCATTAAACCTGGTTTCGATCAATATTTTAGAGGATAACACATGTTAAGTCTGAGTTGGATGTAGGATTTGCCCTCATCAGGCTCGTACTTTCGCATATATCTCTTACTTGATGGCCAGATTCTGGGCTCTTTCTGGATTGGATCACGTGGTAATGTGGTATCACACTGAAACAGTCAATTAAACCTAGTCTGGGTCAACATTTGAAAGGATAACTCATGTCAGGTCTAGGTTAGGTCTGGGATTTGCTCTCATCAGGCTCATACTTTCGCATGTTTCTCATACTTGATGGCCAGATTCTGGGCTTTTTTTGGTTTTGATCACGCAGTAATGTGGTACCACACTGAAACAGGCCATTAGACCTGGTCTCGATTAATATTTTAGAGGATAACACATGTTAGGTCTAGGTTAGACCTTGGATTTGCACTCATCAGGGACATACTTTCGCATTCTTCACATACTTGTTGAACAGAACCCGGGTTTTTTCTGGTTTGGATCACTTAGTAATGTGGTACCACACTAAAACATTCGGCTAAACCCGGTTTCGATCAATATTTTAGGGGAAAACGCATGTTAGGTTTGGATTAGGTATGGGATTTGCCCTCATCAGGCTCATACTTTCGCATTTTCCGCATACTTGTTGGCCAGATACCGGGTTTTTTCTGGTTTGGATCACGTGGTAATGTGGTACCACACTGAAACTGTCAATTAAACCTAGTCTGGGTCAACATTTGAAAGGATAACTCATGTTTGGTCTAGGTTAGGTCTGGGATTTGCTCTCATCAGGCTCATACTTTCGCATATTTCTCATACTTGATGGCCAGATCCTGGCCTGTTTCTGGTTTGGATCACGTACTAATGTGGTACCACACTGAAACAGTCGACTAAACCTAGTCTCGGTCAATATTTTAGAGGATAACGCATGTTAGGTCTAGGTTAGGTCTGGGATTTGCACTCATCAGGCTCATACTTTCGCATATTTCTCATTCTCGTTGGCCAGATCCTGGGCTTTCACTGGTTTGGATCACGTGGTAATGTGGTACCACACTGAAACTGACCATTAAACCCGGATTCGATCAATATTTTAGAGGATAACACATGTTAGGTCTTGGTTAGACCTTGAATTTGCACTCATCAGGGTCATGCTTTCGCATTCCTCACATACTTGTTTAACAGAACCCGGGTTTTTTCTGGTTTGGATCACGTAGCAATGTGGTACGAAACTGAAACAGTCCATTAAACCTTGTTTCGATCAATATTTTAGAGGTTAATGCATGTTGGGTCTATGTTCGGTCCGTGGTTTGCTCTCATCAGGCTCATACTTTCGCATATTTCTCATACCTGATGGCCAGATCCTGGCCTTTTTCTGGTTTGGATCACGTAGTAATGTGGTACCACACTGAAACAGTCGACTAAACCTGGTCTCGGTCAATATTTTAGAGGATAACGCATGTTAGGTCTAGGTTATTTCTGGGATTTGCACTCATCAGGCTCATACTTTCGCATATTTCTCATACTTGATGGCCAGATTCTGGGCTTTTTCTGGTTTGGATCACGTGGAAGTGTGGTACAACACTGAAACAGTCGACTAAACCTGGTCACGATCAATATTTTAGAGGATAATGCATGTTAGGTCTAGGTTAGGTCTGGGATTTGCACTCATCAGGCTCATACTTTCTCATATTTCTCATACTTGATGGCCAGATCCTGGGCTTTTTCTGGTATGGACCACGTAGTAATGTGGTACCACACTGAAACAGTCGACTAAACCTGGTCTCGATCAATATTTTAGAGCATAACGCATATTAGGTCTGTATTAGGTCTGGGATTTGCCCTCATCAGGCCCATACTTTCGCATATTTCTCATACTTGATTGCCAGATTCTGGGCTTTTTTTGGTTTGGATCACGTACTAATGAGGTACCACACTGAAACAGTCCATTAAACCTGGTTTCGATCAATATTTTAGAGGATAACGCATGTTAGGTCTATGTTATGTCTGGGATTTGCTCTCATCAGGCTTATACATTCTCGTTTTCCGCATACTTGTCGGCCAGATCCCGGGCTTTTTCTCGTTTCGATCACGTGTTAATGTGGTATCATACTGAAACAGTCCATTAAACCTGGTTTCGATCAATATCTTAGAGGATAATGCATGTTAGGTCTATGTTAAGTCTGTGATTTGCACTCATCAGGCTCATACTTTCGCATATTTCTCTTACTTGATGGCCAGATCCTGGGCTTTTTCTGGTATGGACCACGTAGTAATGTGGTACCACACTGAAACAGTCGACTAAACCTGGTCACGATCAATATTTTAGAGGATAATGCATGTTAGGTCTAGGTTAGGTCTGGGATTTGCACTCATCAGGCTCATACTTTCTCATATTTCTCATACTTGATGGCCAGATCCTGGGCTTTTTCTGGTATGGACCACGTAGTAATGTGGTACCACACTGAAGCAGCCGATTAAACCTGGTTTCGATCAATATTTTAGTGGATGACGCATGTTAGGTCTGGATTAGGTATGGGATTTGCCCTCATCGGCCTCATACTTTCGCATTCTTCACATACTTCTCGAACAGATCCTGGGTTTTTTCTGGTATGGATCACATAGTAATGTGGTACCACACTGAAACAGTCGACTAAACCTGGTGACGATCAATATTTTAGAGGATAACGCATGTTAGGTCTAGGTTAGGTCTGGGATTTGCTCTCATCATGCTCATACTTTCGCATATTTCTCATGCTTGTTGGCCAGATCCTGGGCTTTCACTTGTTTGTATCACGTAGTTATGTGGTACCAACACTGAAACAGTCAAATTAAACCTGGTCTCGATCAATATTTTAGAGGATAACACATGTTAGGTCAAGGTTAGGTCTGGGATTTGCACTCATCAGGCTCATACTTTCGCATATTTCTCATACTTGTTGGCCAGATTCTGGACTTTTTTCGGTTTGGATCACGTAGTAATGTGGTACCACACTGAAACAGTCCAATAAACCTGGTTTCGATCAATATTTTAGAGGATAACGCATGTCAGTTCAATGTTAGGTCTGGGATTTGCTCTCGTCAGTCTCATACATTCACACTTTCCGCATACTTGTTGGCCAGATCCCGGGCTTTTTCAGGTTTGGATCACGTGGTTATGTGGTATCACACTGAAACAGTCGACTAAACCTGGTCTCGATCATTATTTTAGAGGATAACGCATGTTAGGTCTGGATTAGGTCTGGGATTTTCCCTCATCAGGGTCATACATTCGCATATTTCTCATACTTGTTGGCCAGATTCTGGTCTTTTTTTGGTTTGGATCACGTAGTAATGTGGTTCCACACTGAAACAGTCCATTAAACCTGGTTTCGATCAAAATTTTAGAGGATAATGCATGTTAGGTCTGTGTTAGGTCTGGGATTTGACTTCATCAGGGTCATATTTCCGCAGTTTTAACATACATGTTGACCTGATCGAGGGGTTCTTTCTGGTTTGGATCACGTAGAAATGTGGTACCACACTGAGACAGTCAATTAAACCTGGTTTCGATGAATATTTTGGAGGATAACGCATGTTAGGTCTAGGTTAGGCCTTGGATTTGCCCCATCAGGCTCATACTATCGCATTTTCCGCATACTTGTTGGCCAGATCCCGGGCTTTTTCTGTTTGGATCGCGTGGTAATGTGGTATCACACTGAAGCAGTCCATTAAACCTGGTTTCGATCAATATTTTAGAGGATAATACATGTTAAGTCTGAGTTGGATGTAGGATTTGCCCTCATCAGGCTCATACTTTCGCATGTATCTCTTACTTGATGGCCAGATTTTGGGCTCTTTCTGGATTGGATCACGTGGTAATGTGGTACCACACTGAAACAGTCAATTAAACCTAGTCTGGGTCAACATTTCAAAGGATAACTCATGTTAGGTCTAGGTTAGGTCTGGGATTGGCTCTCATCAGGCTCATACTTTCGCATGTTTCTCATACTTGATGGCCAGATTCTGGGCTTTTTTTGGTTTGGATCACGCAGTAATGTGGTACTACACTGAAACTGGCCATTAAACCTGGTTTCGATTAATATTTTAGAGGATAACACATGTTAGGTCTAGGTTAGACCTTGGATTTGCACTCATCAGGGCCATACTTTCGCATTCTTCACATACTTGTTGAACAGAACCCGGGTTTTTTCTGGTTTGGGTCACGTAGTAATGTGGTACCACACAAAAACAGTCGACTGAGCCTGGTCACGATCAATACTTTAGAGGATAATGCATGTTAGGTCTAGGTTAGGAATGGGATTTGCACTCATCAGGCTCATACTTTCGCATATTTCTCATACTTGATGGCCAGATCCTGGGCTTTTTCTGGTTTGGATCACTTAGTAATGTGGTACCACACTAAAACAGTCGACTAAACCCGGTTTCGATCAATATTTTAGGGGAAAACGCATGTTCGGTCTGGATTAGGTCTGGGATTTGCCCTCATCAGGCTCATACTTTCGCATATTTCTCATAATTGATGGCCAGATTCTGGGCCTTTTTTGGTTTCGATCACGTAGTAATGCGGTACCACGCTGAAACAGACCATTAAACCTGGTTTCGATCAATATTTTAGAGGATACCGCATGTTAGGTCTAGCTTAGGTGTGGAATTGCACTCATCAGGCTCATACTTTCGTATATTTCTCGTACTTGATGGCCAGATTCAGGGCTTTTTCTGGTTTGGATCACGTAGTAATGTGGTATCACACTGAAACAGTCGACTAAACCTGGTCTCGATCAATATTTTAGAGGATAACGCATGTTAGGTCTGGATTAGGTCTGGGATTTTCCCTCATCAGGGTCATACTTTCGCATATTTGTCATACTTGTTGGCCAGATTCTGGTTTTTTTTTGGTTTGGATCACGTAGTAATGTGGTACCACACTGAAACAGACCATTAAACCCGGATTCGATCAATATTTTAGAGGATAACACATGTTAGGTCTAGGCTAGACCTTGAATTTGCACTCATCAGGGTCATACTTTCACATTCTTCACATACTTGTTGAGCAGAACCCGGGTTTTTTCTGGTTTGGATCACGCAGTAATGCGGTACCACACAAAAACAGTCGACTGAGCCTGGTCACGATCAATACTTTAGAGGATAATGCATGTTAGGTCTAGGTTAGGTCTGGGATTTGCTCTCATCAGGCTCATACTTTCGCATATTTCTCATTCTCGTTGGCCAGATCCTGGGCTTTCACTGCTTTGGATCAGGTAGTTATGTGGTACCACACTGAAACAGACCATTAAACCTGGTTTCGATCAATATTTTAGAGGATACCGCATGTTAGGTCTAGCTTAGGTGTGGAATTGCACTCATCAGGCTCATACTTTCGTATATTTCTCGTACTTGATGGCCAGATTCAGGGCTTTTTCTGGTTTGGATCACGTAGTAATGTGGTATCACACTGAAACAGTCGACTAAACCTGGTCTCGATCAATATTTTAGAGGATAACGCATGTTAGGTCTGGATTAGGTCTGGGATTTTCCCTCATCAGGGTCATACTTTCGCATATTTGTCATACTTGTTGGCCAGATTCTGGTTTTTTTTTGGTTTGGATCACGTAGTAATGTGGTACCACACTGAAACAGACCATTAAACCCGGATTCGATCAATATTTTAGAGGATAACACATGTTAGGTCTAGGCTAGACCTTGAATTTGCACTCATCAGGGTCATACTTTCACATTCTTCACATACTTGTTGAGCAGAACCCGGGTTTTTTCTGGTTTGGATCACGCAGTAATGCGGTACCACACTGAAACAGTCAAATTAAACCTGGTCTCGATCAATATTTTAGAGGATAACACATGTTAGGTCTAGCTTAGGTGTGGAATTGCACTCATCAGGCTCATACTTTCGTATATTTCTCGTACTTGATGGCCAGATTCAGGGCCTTTTCTGGTTTGGATCACGTGGTAATGTGGTACCACACTGAAACAGTCAATTAAACCTAGTCTGGGTCAACATTTCAAAGGATTACTCATGTTAGGTCTATGTTAGGTCTGGGATTTGCTCTCATCAGGCTCATACTTTCGCATGGTTCTCATACTTGATGGCCAGATTCTGGGCTTTTTTTGGTTTGGATCACGCAGTAATGTGGTACCACACTGAAACAGACCATTAAACCCGGATTCGATCAATATTTTAGAGGATAACACATGTTAGGTCTAGGCTAGACCTTGAATTTGCACTCATCAGGGTCATACTTTCACATTCTTCACATACTTGTTGAGCAGAACCCGGGATTTTTCTGGTTTGGATCACGTACTAATGTGGTACCACACTGAAACAGTCGACTAAACCTAGTCTCGGTCATTATTTTAGAGGATAACGCATGTTAGGTCTAGGTTAGGTCTGGGATTTGCTCTCATCAGGCTCATACTTTCGCATATTTCTCATTCTCGTTGGCCAGATCCTGGGCTTTCACTGGTTTGGATCAGGTAGTTATGTGGTACCACACTGAAACAGTCGACTAAAGCTGGTCTCGATCAGTATTTTAGAGGATAACGCATGTTAGGTCTGGATTAGGTCTGGATTAGGTCTGGGATTTGCCCCCATCAGTCTCATACTTCCGCATTCTTCACATACCTCTTGAACAGATCCAGGGTTTTTTCTGGGTTGGATCACATAGTAGTGTGGTACCACACTGAAACAGTCGATTAAACATGGTTTTGATCAATATTTTAGAGGATAACTCATGTTAGGTCAGAGTTGGGTCTAGGATTTGCCCTCATCAGGCTCATACTTTCGCATATTTCTCTTAGTTGTTTGCCAGATCCTTTGCTTTTACTGGTTTGGATCACACAGTAATGTGGTACCACACTGAAACAGTCGATTAAACCTGGTTTCGATCGATATTTTAGAGGATAACGCATGTTAGGTCTAGGTTAGGTCTGGGATTTGCTCTCATCAGGCTCATACTTTCGCATATTTCTCATACTTGATGGCCAGATTCTGGGCCTTTTTTGGTTTCGATCACGTAATAATGCGGTACCACACTGAAACAGTCGATTAAACCTGGTTTCTATCAATATTTTAGAGGATAACGCAGGTTAGGTCTATGTTAGGTCCGGGATTTGCCCCCATCAGGCTCACACTTTCGCATTCTTCACATACCTGTTGAACAGATCCTGGGTTTTTTCTGGTTTGGATCACGTGGGAATGTGGTACCACACTGAAACAGTCAATTAAACCTAGTCTGGTTCAACATTTCAAAGGATACCACATGGTAGGTCTAGGTTAGGTCTGGGATTTGCTCTCATCAGGTTCGTACTGTCGCATATTTCTCATACTTGATGGCCAGATCCTGGCCTTTTTCTGGTTTGGATCACGTAGTAATGTGGTACAACACTGAAACAGTCGACTAAACCTGGTCACGATCAATACTTTAGAGGATAATGCATGTTAGGTCTAGGTTTGGTCTGGCATTTGCACTCATCAGGCTCATACTTTCTCATATCTCTCATACTTGATGGCCAGATCCTGGGCTTTTTCTGGTATGGACCACGTAGTAATGTGGTACCACACTGAAACAGTCGACTAAACCTGGTCTCGATCAATATTTTAGAGCATAACGCATGTTACGTCTGGATTAGGTCTGGGATTTGCCCTCATCAGGCCCATACTTTCGCATATTTCTCATACTTGATTGCCAGATTCTGGGCTTTTTTTGGTTTGGATCACGTACTAATGGGGTACCACACTGAAACAGTCCATTAAACCTGGTTTCGATCAATATTTTAGAGGATAACGCATGTTAGGTCTATGTTAGGTCTGGGATTTGCTCTCATCAGGCTTATACATTCACATTTTCCGCATACTTGTTGGCCAGATCCCAGCCTTTTTCTCGTTTCGATCAGGTGGTAATGTGGTATCATACTGAAACAGTCCATTAAACCAGGTTTCGATCAATATCTTAGAGGATAACACAAGTTAAGTCTGAGTTGGTTCTAGGATTTGCCCTCATCAGGCTCATACTTTCGCATATAACTCTTACTTGATGGCCAGATTCTGGGCTTTTTCTGGATTGGATCACGTAGAAATGTGGTACCACACTGAGACAGTCGACTAAACCTGGTCACGATCAATATTTTAGTGGATGACGCATGTTAGGTCTGGATTAGGTATGGGATTTGCCCTCATCGGCCTCATACTTTCGCGTATTTCTCATACTTGTTTGCCAGATCCTGGGCTTTTGCTGGTTTGAATCACGTAGTAATGTGGGACCACACTGAAACAGTCGATTAAACCTGGTCTCGATCAATATTTTAGAGGATAACGTATGTTAGGTCTAGGTTCGGCCTTGGAATTGCCCCCATTAGACTCATACTTTCGCATTCTTCACATACTTGTTGAACATATCCTGGGATTTTTCTGCTTTGGATCACGTAGTAATGTGGCACCACACTGAAAGGGACAATTAAACCTGGTTCCGATCAATATTTTTGAGGATAACGCATGCTAGGTCTATGTTAGGTGTGGGATTTGCTCGCATCATGCTTATACTTTCGCATATTTCTCATACTTGATGGCCAGGTCCTGGGCTTTTTCTGGTTTGGATCACTTAGTAATGTGGTACCACACTAAAACAGTCGACTAAACCTGGTCTCGATCAATATTTTAGAGGATAACACATGTTAGGTCTGGATTAGGTCTGGGATTTGCCCTCATCAGGCTCATACTTTCGCATTTGCCGCATACTTGTTGGTCAGATACCGGGTTTTTTCTGGTTTGGATCACGTGGTAATGTGGTATCACACGGAAACAGTCCATTAAACCTGGTTTCGATCAATATTTTAGAGGATAACACATGTTATGCCTGAGTTGGATGTAGGATTTGCCACCATCAGGCTCATACTTTCGCATATATCTCTTACTTGATGGCCAGATTCTGGGCTCTTTCTGGATTGGATCACGTAGTAATGTGGTACCACACTAAAACAGTCGACTAAACCTAGTCTCGGTCAATATTTTAGAGGATAACGCATGTTAGGTCTAGGTTAGGTCTGGGATTTGCTCTCATCAGGCTCATACTTTCGCATATTTCTCATACTTGATGGCCAGATTCTCGGCCTTTTTTGGTTCCGATCACGTAGTAATGCGGGTACCACACTGAAACAGTCGATTAAACCTGGTTTCTATCAATATTTTAGAGGATAACGCAGGTTAGGCCTATGTTAGGTCCGGGATTTGCCCCCATCAGTCTCATACTTCCGCATTCTTCACATACCTCTTGAACAGATCCTGGGTTTTTTCTGGTTTGGATCACATAGTAGTGTGGTACCACACTGAAACAGTCGATTAAACAGGGTTTTGATCAATATTGTAGAGGATAACTCATGTTAGGTCAGACTTGGGTCTGGGATTTGCTCTCATCAGGTTCATACTGTCGCATATTTCTCATACTTGATGGCCAGATCCGGGCCTTTTTCTGGTTTGGATCACGTAGTAATGTGGTACCACACTGAAACAGTCGACTAAACCTGGTCTCGGTCAATATTTTAGAGGATAACGCATCTTGGGTCTAGGTTATTTCTGGGATTTGCACTCATCGGGCTCATACTTTCGCATATTTCTCATACTTGATGTCCAGATCCTGGGCTTTTCCTGGTATGGATCACGTAGCAATGTGGTACTACACTGAAACAGTCAACTAAACCTGGTCTCGATCAATATTTTAGAGGATACCGCATGTTAGGTCTGGATTAGGTCTGGGACTTGCCCTCATCAGGCTCATACTTTCGCATATTTCTCATACTTGATGGCCAGATTCCGGTCTTTTTTTGGTTTGGATCACGTAGTAATGTGGTACCACAATGAAACAGTCCATTAAACCTGGTTTCGATGAATATTTTTGAGTATAACGCATGTTAGGTCTATGTTATGTCTGGGATTTGCTCTCATCAGGCTCATACATTCACATTTTCCGCATACTTGTTGGCCAGATCCCGGGCTTTTTCTGGTTTTGATCACGTGGTAATATGGTATCACACTGAAAGAGTCCATTAGACCTGGTTTCGATCAATATTTTAGAGGATAACGCATGTTAGGTCTAGGTTAGGCCTTGGATTTGCCTCATCAGGCTCATACTTTCGCATTCTTCACATACTTGTTGAACAGATTCTGGGTTTTTTCTGGTTTGGATCACGTCGTAATGTGGTACCGCACTGAAACAGTCCATTAAACCTTGTTTCGATCAGTATTTTAGAGGATAACCCATGTTAGGTCTGGGTTAGGTCTGGGAATTGACCTCATCAGGGTCATACCTTCGCAGTTTTAACATACATGTTGACCTGATCGAAGGTTTTTTTCTGGTTTGGATCACGTGGGAATGTGGTACCACATTGAAACAGTCAACTAAACCTGGTTTCGATCAATATTTTAGAGGATAACACATGTTAGGTCTAGGTTAGGTCTGGGATTTGCACTCACCAGGCTCATACTTTCGCATATTTCTCATACTTGTTGGCCAGATTCTGGTCTTTTTTTGGTTTGGATCACGTAGTAATGTGGTACCACACTGAAACAGTCCATTAAACCTGGTTTCGATCAAAATTTTAGAGGATAATGCATGTTAGGTCTGTGTTAGGTCTGGGATTTGACTTCATCAGGGTCATATTTCCGCAGTTTTAACATACATGTTGACCTGATCGAGGGGTTCCTTCTGGTTTGCTTCACGTAGAAATGTGGTACCACACTGGAACAGTCAATTAAACCTGGTTTCGATGAATATTTTGGAGGATAACGCATGTTAGGTCTAGGTTAGGCCTTGGATTTGCCCCATCAGGCTCATACTTTCGCATGTTTCTCATACTTGATGGCCAGATTCTGGGCTTTTTTTGGTTTTGATCACGCAGTAATGCGGTACCACACTGAAACAGACCATTAAACCTGGTTTCGATCAATATTATAGAGGATAACACATGTTAGGTCTAGGCTAGACCTTGCATTTGCACTCATCAGGGTCATACTTTCGCATTCTTCACATACTTGTTGAACAGAACCCGGGTTTTTTCTGGTTTGGATCACGTAGTAATGCGGTACCACACAAAAACAGTCGACTGAGCCTGGTCACGATCAATATTTTAGAGGATAATGCATGTTAGGTCTAGGTTAGGTATGGGATTTGCACTCATCAGGCTCATACTTTCGCATATTTCTCATACTTGATGGCCAGATCCTGGGCTTTTTCTGGTTTGGATCACTTAGTAATGTGGTACCACACTAAAACAGTCGACTAAACCCGGTTTCGATCAATATTTTAGGGGAAAACGCATGTTAGGTCTGGATTAGGTCTGGGATTTGCCCTCATCAGGCTCATACTTTCGCATTTTCCGCATACTTTTTGGTCAGATACCGGGTTTTTTCTGGTTTGGATCACGTGGTAATGTGGTATCACACTGAAACAGTCCATTAAACCTGGTTTCGATCAATACTTTAGAGGATAACACATGTTATGCCTGAGTTGGATGTAGGATTTGCCACCATCAGGCTCATACTTTCGCATATATCTCTTACTTGATGGCCAGATTCTGGGCTCTTTCTGGATTGGATCACGTAGTAATGTGGTACCACACTAAAACAGTCGACTTAACCCGGTTTCGATCAATATTTTAGGGGAAAACGCATGTTAGGTCTGGATTAGGTCTGGGATTTGCCCTCATCAGGCTCACACTTTCGCATTCTTCACATACCTGTTGAACAGATCCTGGGTTTTTTCTGGTTTGGATCACGTGGTAATATGGTACCACACTGAAACAGTCAATTATACCTAGTCTGGGTCAACATTTCAAAGGATAACTCATGTTTGGTCTAGGTTAGGTCTGGGATTTGCTCTCTTCAGGCTCATACTTTCGCATATTTCTCTTAGTTGTTTGCCAGATCCTGGGCTTTTGCTGGTTTGGATCACGTAGTAATGTGGTACAACACTGAAACAGTCGACTAAACCTGGTCACGATCAATACTTTAGAGGATAACACATGTTAGGTCTAGGTTAGGTCTGGGATTTGCTCTCATCAGGCTTATACATTCACATTTTCCGCATACTTGTTGGCCAGATCCCGGGCTTTTTCTCGTTTCGATCACGTGGTAATGTGGTATCATACTGAAACAGTCCATTAAACCAGGTTTCGATCAATATCTTAGAGGATAACACAAGTTAAGTCTGAGTTGGGTCTAGGATTTGCCCTCATCAGGCTCATACTTTCGCATATAACTCTTATTTGATGGCCAGATTCTGGGCTTTTTCTGGATTGGATCACGTAGAAATGTGGTACCACACTGAAACAGTCGACTAAACCTGGTCACGATCAATATTTTAGTGGATGACGCATGTTAGGTCTGGATTAGGTATGGGATTTGCCCTCATCGGCCTCATACTTTCGCATATTTCTCATACTTGTTTGCCAGATCCTGGGCTTTTGCTGGTTTGGATCACGTAGTAATGTGGTGCCACACTGAAAGAGACGATTAAACCTGGTTCCGATCAATTTTTTTGAGGATAACGCATGCTAGGTCTACGTTAGGTGTGGGATTTGCTCGCATCAGGCTCATACTTTCGCATATTTCTCATACTTGATGGCCAGATCCTGGCCTTTTTCTGGTTTGGATCACGTAGTAATGTGGTACCACAATGAAACAGTCCATTAAACCTGGTTTCGATGAATATTTTTGAGTATAACGCATGTTAGGTCTATGTTATGTCTGGGATTTGCTCTCATCAGGCTCATACATTCACATTTTCCGCATACTTGTTGGCCAGATCCCGGGCTTTTTCTGGTTTTGATCACGTGGTAATATGGTATCACACTGAAAGAGTCCATTAGACCTGGTTTCGATCAATATTTTAGTGGATGACGCATGTTAGGTCTGGATTAGATATGGGATTTGCCCTCATCGGCCTCATACTTTCGCGTATTTCTCATACTTGTTTGCCAGATCCTGGGCTTTTGCTGGTTTGGATCACGTAGTAATGTGGGACCACACTGAAACAGTCGATTAAACCTGGTCTCGATCAATATTTTAGAGGATGACGCATGTTAGGTCTGGATTAGGTATGGGATTTGCCCTCATCGGCCTCATACTTTCGCATATTTCTCATACTTGTTTGCCAGATCCTGGGCTTTTGCTGGTTTGGATCACGTAGTAATGTGGGACCACACTGGAACAGTCGATTAAACCTGGTCTCGATCAATATTTTAGAGGATAACGTATGTTAGGTCTAGGTTCGGCCTTGGAATTGCCCCCATTAGACTCATACTTTCGCATTCTTCACATACTTGTTGAACATATCCTGGGATTTTTCTGCTTTGGATCACGTAGTAATGTGGCACCACACTGAAAGGGACAATTAAACCTGGTTCCGATCAATATTTTTGAGGATAACGCATGCTAGGTCTATGTTAGGTGTGGGATTTGCTCGCATCAGGCTTATACTTTCGCATATTTCTCATACTTGATGGCCAGATTCTGGGCTTTTTCTGGTTTGGATCATATAGTAATGTGGGACCACACTGAAACAGTCGATTAAACCTGGTCTCGATCAATATTTTAGAGGATAACGTATGTTAGGTCTAGGTTCGGCCTTGGAATTGCCCTCATTAGACTCATACTTTCGCATTCTTCACATACTTGTTGAACAGATTCTGGGTTTTTTCTGGTTTGGATCACGTCGTAATGTGGTACCGCACTGAAACAGTCCATTAAGCCTTGTATCGATCAGTATTTTAGAGGATAACCCATGTTAGGTCTGGGTTAGGTCTGGGAATTGACCTCATCAGGGTCATACCTTCGCAGTTTTAACATACATGTTGACCTGATCGAAGGTTTTTTTCTGGTTTGGATCATGTGGGAATGTGGTACCACATTGAAACAGTCAACTAAACCTGGTTTCGATCAATATTTTAGAGGATAACACATGTTAGGTCTAGGTTAGTTCTGGGATTTGCTGTCATCATGCTCATATTTTCGCATATTTCTCATGCTTGTTGGCCAGATCCTGGGCTTTCACTGGTTTGGATCACGTAGTTATGTGGTACCACACTGAAACAGTCAAATTAAACCTGGCCTCGATCAATATTTTAGAGGATAACACATGTTAGGTCTAGGTTAGGTCTGGGATTTGCTCTCATCAGGCTCATACTTTTGCATATTTCTCGTACTTGTTGGCCAGATCCTGCGCTTTTTCTGGTTTGGATCACGTAGTAATGTGGTACCACACTGAAACAGTCGACTAAACCTGGTGACGATCAATATTTTAGAGGATAACGCATGTTAGGTCTAGGTTAGGTCTGGGATTTGCTCTCATCATGCTCATACTTTCGCATATTTCTCATGCTTGTTGGCCAGATCCTGGGCTTTCACTGGTTTGGATCACGTAGTTATGTGGTACCACACTGAAACAGTCAAATTAAACCTGGTCTCGGTCAATATTTTAGAGGATAACACATGTTAGGTCTAGGTTAGGTCTGGGATTTGCACTCACCAGGCTCATACTTTCGCATATTTCTCATACTTGTTGGCCAGATTGTGGTCTTTTTTCAGTTTGGATCACGTAGTAATGTGGTACCACACTGAAACAGTCCAATAAACCTGGTTTCGATCAATATTTTAGAGGATAACGCATGTCCGGTCAATGTTAGGTCTGGGATTTGCTCTCATCAGGCTCATACATTCACACTTTCCGCATACTTGTTGGCCAGATCCCGGGCTTTTTCAGGTTTGGATCACGTGGTTATGTGGTATCACACTGAAACAGTCGACTAAACCTGGTCTCGATCAATATTTTAGAGGATAGCGCATGTTAGGTCTAGGTTAGGTCCGGGATTTGCCCCCATCAGGCTCATACATTCGCATTCTTCACATACTTGTTGAACAGAACCCGGGTTTTTTCTGGTTTGGATCACGTAGTAATGCGGTACCACACAAAAACAGTCGACTGAGCCTGGTCACGATCAATATTTTAGAGGATGATGCATGTTAGGTCTAGGTTAGGTATGGGATTTGCACTCATCAGGCTCATACTTTCGCTTATTTCTCATACTTGATGGCCAGATCCTGGGCTTTTTCTGGTTTGGATCACTTAGTAATGTGGTACCACACTAAAACAGTCGACTAAACCCGGTTTCGATCTATATTTTAGGGGAAAACGCATGTTAGGTCTGGATTAGGTCTGGGATTTGCCCTCATCAGGCTCATACTTTCGCATTTTCCGCATACTTGTTGGTCAGATACCGGGTTTTTCTGGTTTGGATCACGTGGTAATGTGGAATCACACTGAAACAGTCCATTAAACCTGGTTTCGATCAATATTTTAGAGGATAACACATGTTATGCCTGAGCTGGATGTAGGATTTGCCACCATCAGGCTCATACTTTCGCATATATCTCTTACTTGATGGCCAGATTCTGGGCTCTTTCTGGATTGGATCACGTAGTAATGTGGTACCACACTAAAACAGTCGACTAAACCCGGTTTCGATCAATATTTTAGGGGAAAACGCATGTTAGGTCTGGATTAGGTCTGGGATTTGCCCTCATCAGGCTCACACTTTCGCATTCTTCACATACCTGTTGAACAGATCCTGGGTTTTTTCTGGTTTGGATCACGTGGTAATATGGTACCACACTGAAACAGTCAATTAAACCTAGTCTGGGTCAACATTTCAAAGGATAACTCATGTTTGGTCTAGGTTAGGTCTGGGATTTGCTCTCTTCAGGCTCATACTTTCGCATATTTCTCATACTTGATGGCCAGATCCTGGCCTTTTTCTGGTTTGGATCACGTACTAATGTGGTACCACACTGAAACAGTCGACTAAACCTAGTCTCGGTCAATATTTTAGAGGATAGCGCATGTTAGGTCTAGGTTAGGTCCGGGATTTGCCCCCATCAGGCTCACACTTTCGCATTCTTCACATACCTGTTGAACAGATCCTGGGTTTTTTCTGGTTTGGATCACGTGGTAATGTGGTATCATACTGAAACAGTCCATTAAACCTGGTTTCGATCAATATTTTAGAGGATAACACATGTTATGCCTGAGCTGGATGTAGGATTTGCCACCATCAGGCTCATACTTTCGCATATATCTCTTACTTGATGGCCAGATCCTGGCCTTTTTCTGGTTTGGATCACGTACTAATGTGGTACCACACTGAAACAGTCGACTAAACCTAGTCTCGGTCAATATTTTAGAGGATAGCGCATGTTAGGTCTGGATTAGGTCTGGGATTTGCCCTCATCAGGCTCACACTTTCGCATTCTTCACATACCTGTTGAACAGATCCTGGGTTTTTTCTGGTTTGGATCACGTGGTAATATGGTACCACACTGAAACAGTCAATTAAACCTAGTCTGGGTCAACATTTCAAAGGATAACTCATGTTTGGTCTAGGTTAGGTCTGGGATTTGCTCTCTTCAGGCTCATACTTTCGCATATTTCTCATACTTGATGGCCAGATCCTGGCCTTTTTCTGGTTTGGATCACGTAGTAATGTGGTACCACACTAAAACAGTCGACTAAACCCGGTTTCGATCAATATTTTAGGGGAAAACGCATGTTAGGTCTGGATTAGGTCTGGGATTTGCCCTCATCAGGCTCACACTTTCGCATTCTTCACATACCTGTTGAACAGATCCTGGGTTTTTTCTGGTTTGGATCACGTGGTAATATGGTACCACACTGAAACAGTCAATTAAACCTAGTCTGGGTCAACATTTCAAAGGATAACTCATGTTTGGTCTAGGTTAGGTCTGGGATTTGCTCTCTTCAGGCTCATACTTTCGCATATTTCTCATACTTGATGGCCAGATTCTGGGCCTTTTTTGGTTTCGATCACGTAGTAATGCGGTACCACACTGAAACGGTCGATTAAACCTGGTTTCGATCAATATTTTAGAGGATAACGCAGGTTAGGTCTATGTTAGGTCCGGGATTTGCCCCCATCAGGCTCACACTTTCGCATTCTTCACATACCTGTTGAACAGATCCTGGGTTTTTTCTGGTTTGGATCACGTGGTAATGTGGTACCACACTGAAACAGTCAATTAAACCTAGTCTGGGTCAACATTTCAAAGGATAACTCATGGTAGGTCTAGGTTAGGTCTGGGATTTGCTCTCATCAGGTTCATACTTTCGCATATTTCTCATACTTGATGGCCAGATCCTGGCCTTTTTCTGGTTTGGATCACGTAGTAATGTGGTACCACACTGAAACAGTCGACTAAACCCGGTCTCGGTCAATATTTTAGAGGATAACGCATCTTAGGTCTAGGTTATTTCTGGGATTTGCACTCATCAGGCTCATACTTTAGCATATTTCTCATACTTGTTTGCCAGATCCTGGGCTTTTGCTGGTTTGGATCATGTAGTAATGTGGTACAACACTGAAACAGTCGACTAAACCTGGTCACGATCAATACTTTAGAGGATAACGCATGTCAGGTCAATGTTAGGTCTGGGATTTGCTCTCATCAGGCTCATACATTCACACTTTCCGCATACTTGTTGGCCAGATCCCGGGCTTTTTCAGGTTTGGATCACGTGGTTATGTAGTATCACACTGAAACAGTCGACTAAACCTGGTCTCGATCAATATTTTAGAGGATAACGCATGTTAGGTCTATGTTAGGTCTGGGATTTGCTCTCATCAGGCTTATACATTCACATTTTCCGCATACTTGTTGGCCAGATCCCGGGCTTTTTCTCGTTTCGATCACGTGGTAATGTGGTATCATACTGAAACAGTCCATTAAACCAGGTTTCGATCAATATCTTAGAGGATAACACAAGTTAAGTCTGAGTTGGGTCTAGGATTTGCCCTCATCAGGCTCATACTTTCGCATATAACTCTTACTTGATGGCCAGATTCTGGGCTTTTTCTGGATTGGATCACGTAGAAATGTGGTACCACACTGAAACAGTCGACTAAACCTGGTCACGATCAATATTTTAGTGGATGACGCATGTTAGGTCTGGATTAGGTATGGGATTTGCCCTCATCGGCCTCATACTTTCGCATATTTCTCATACTTGTTTGACAGATCCTGGGCTTTTTTTGGTTTGGATCACGTAGTAATGTGGTACCACACTGAAACAGTCCATTAAACCTGGTTTCGATCAAAATTTTAGAGGATAACGCATGTTAGGGCTAGGTTAGGCCTGGGATTTGCCCCCATCAGACTCATACTTTCGCATTCTTCACACACTTGTCGAAAAGATCCTGGGATCTTTCTGCTTCGGATCACGTAGTAATGTGGTGCCACACTGAAAGAGACGATTAAACCTGGTTCCGATCAATTTTTTTGAGGATAACGCATGCTAGGTCTACGTTAGGTCTGGGATTTGCTCGCATCAGGCTCATACTTTCGCATATTTCTCATACTTGATGGCCAGATCCTGGCCTTTTTCTGGTTTGGATCACGTAGTAAGGTGGTGCCACACTGAAACAGTCGACTAAGCCTGGTCACGATCAATATTTTAGTGGATGACGCATGTTAGGTCTGGATTAGGTATGGGATTCGCCCTCATCGGCCTCATACTTTCGCATTCTTCACATACTTCTTGAACAGATCCTGGGTTTTTTCTGGTATGGATCACATAGTAGTGTCGTACCACACTGAAACAGTCCAACTAACCTGGTTTCGATCAATATTTTAGAGGATAACGCATGTCAGGTCAATGTTAGGTCTGGGATTTGCTCTCATCAGGCTCATACATTCACACTTTCAGCATACTTGTTGGCCAGATCCCGGGCTTTTTCAGGTTTGGATCACGTGGTTATGTGGTATCACACTGAAACAGTCGACTAAACCTGGTCTCGATCAATATTTTAGAGGATAACGCATGTTAGGTCTGGATTAGGTCTGGGATTTTCCCTCGCATATTTCTCATACTTGTTGGCCAGATTCTGGTCTTTTTTTTGTTTGGATCACGTAGTAATGTGGTACCACACTGAAACAGTCCATTAAACCTGGTTTCGATCAAAATTTTAGAGGATAATGCATGTTAGGTCTGTGTTAGGTCTGGGATTTGACTTCATCAGGGACATATTTCCGCAGTATTAACATACATGTTGACCTGATCGAGGGGTTCTTTCTGGTTTGGATCACGTAGAAATGTGGTACCACACTGAAACAGTCAATTAAACCTGGTTTCGATGAATATTTTGGAGGATAACGCATGTTAGGTCTAGGTTAGGCCTTGGATTTGCCCCATCAGGCTCATACTTTCGCATGTTTCTCATACTAGATGGCCAGATTCTGGGCTTTTTTTGGTTTTGATCACGCAGTAATGTGGTACCACACTGAAACAGACCATTAAACCTGGTTTCGATCAATATTTTAGAGGATAACACATGTTAGGTCTAGGTTATTTCTGGGATTTGCACTCATCAGGCTCATACTTTCTCATATTTCTCATACTTGATGGGCAGATCCTGGGCTTTTTCTGGTATGGACCACGTTGTAATGTGGCACCACACTGAAACAGTCGACTAAACCTGGTCTCGATCAATATTTTAGAGGATAACGCATGTTAGGTCTAGGTTAGGTCTGGGATTTGCTCTCATCAGGCTCACACTTTCGCATATTTCTCATACTCGATGGCCAGATTCTGGGTTTTTTCTGGTTTTGATCGCGTAGTAGTGTGGTACCACACTGAAACAGTCGACTAAAGCTGGTCTCGATCAGTATTTTCGAGGATAACGCATGTTAGGTCTGGATTAGGTCTGGATTAGATCTGGGATTTGCCCTCATCAGTCTCATACTTCCGCATTCTTTAGATACTTCTTGAACAGATCCTGGGTTTGTTCTGGTTTGGGTCACATAGTAATGTGGTACCACCCAGAAACAGTCGACTAAACCTGGTCACGATCAATATTTTAGAGGATAACGCATGTTATGTCTAGGTTAGGTCTGGGATTTGCTCTCATCAGGCTCATACTTTCGCATACTTCTCATACTTGTTGGCCTGATCCTGGGCTTTTTCTGGTTTGGATCACGTAGTAATGTGGTACCAGACTGAAACAGTCGACTAAACCTGGTCACGATCAGTATGTTAGAGGATAACGCATGTTAGGTCTGGATTAGGTTTGGATTAGGTCTGGGATTTGCCCCCATCAGTCTCACACTTCCACATTCTTCACGTACCTCTTGAACAGATCCTGGGTTTTTTTTGGTTTGGATCACATAGTAGTGTGGTACCTCACTGAAACAGTCGATTAAACATGGTTTTGATCAATATTTTAGAGGATAACTCATGTTAGGTCAGAGTTGAGTCTAGGATTTGCCCTCATCAGGCTCATACTTTCGCATATTTCTCTTACTTGTTAGCTAGATCCTTTGCTCTTTCTGGTTTGGATCACATAGAAATGTGGTACCACACTGAAACAGTCAATTAAGCCTGGTTTCGATCAATATTTTAGAGGATAACGCATGTTAGGTCTAGGTGAGGCCTTGAATTTGCCCTCATCAGACTCATAATTTCGCATTCTTCACATACTTGTTGAACAGATCCTGGGATTTTTCTGCTTTGGATCACGTAGTAATGTGGTACCACACTGAAAAAGACGATTAAACCTGGTTCCGATCAATATTTTAGAGGATAACTCATGTTAGGTCAGAGTTGGGTCTAGGATTTGTCCTCATCAGGCTCATACTTTCGCATATTTCTCTTACTTGTTAGCCAGATCCTTTGCTCTTTCCGGTTTGGATCACATAGAAATGTGGTACCACACTGAAACAGTCAATTAAACCTGGTTTCGATCAATATTTTAGAGGATAACACATGTTAGGTCTGGATTAGGTCTGGATTAGGTCTGGGATTTGCCCTCTTCAGTCTCATACTTTCGCATTCTTCACAAACTTCTTGAACAGATCCTGGGTTTGTTCTGGTTTGGATCACATAGTTATGTGGTACCACCCAGAAACAGTCGACTAAACCTGGTCACGATCAATATTATAGAGGATAACGCATGTTAGGTCTAGGTTAGGTCTGGGATTTGCTCTCATCAGGCTCATACTTTCGCATATTTCTCATACTTGATGGCCAGATTCTGGGTTTTTTCAGGTTTTGATCGCGTAGTAATGTGGTACCATACTGAAACGGTCGACTAAAGCTGGTCTCGATCAGTATTTTCGAGGATAACGCATGTTAGGTCTGGATTAGGGCTGGATAAGGTCTGGAATTTGCCCTCATCAGTCTCATACTTCCGCATTCTTCAGATACTTCTTGAACAGATCCTGGGTTTTTTCTGGTTTGTATCACATAGTAGTGTGGTCCCACACTGCAACAGTCGATTATACATGGTTTTGATCAATATTTTAGAGGATAACTCATGTTAGGTCAGAGTTGGGTCTAGGATTTGTCCTCACCAGGCTCATACTTTCGCATATTTCTCTTACTTGTTAGCCAGAACCTTTGCTCTTTCCGGTTTCGATCACATAGAAATGTGGTACCACACTGAAACAGTCGACTAAACCTGGTCTCGATCAGTATTTTAGAGGTTAACGCATGTTAGGTCTGGATTAGGTCTGGGATTTGACCTCATCAGGGTCATACTTTCGCATACTTCTCATACTTGTTGGCCTGATCCTGGGCTTTTTCTGGTTTGGATGACGTAGTAATTTTTGTACCAGACTGAAACAGTCGACTAAACCTGGTCACGATCAGTATGTTAGAGGATAACGCATGTTAGGTCTGGGATTTGCTCTCATCAGGTTCATACTTTCGCATATTTCTCATACTTGATGGGCAGATTCTGGGCTCTTTCTGGTTTGGATCACATAGTAATGTGGTACCACATTGAAACAGACCATTAAACCTGGCTTCGATCAATATTTTGGAGGATAACGTATGTTAGGTCTAGGTTAGGTCTGGGATTTGCACTCATCAGGCTCATAATTTCGCATTCTTCACATACTTGTTGAACAGATCCCATGTTTTTTCTGGTTTGGATCACGTGGTAACGTGGGTCCACACTGAAACAGTCGATTAAACCCGGTCTCGATCTATATTTTAGAGGATAACGCATGTTAGGTCTGGGCTAGGTCTGGGATTTGCCCTCCTCAGTCTCATACTTTCTCATTCTTCACATAATTCTTGAACAGATCCTGGGTTTGTTCTGGTTTGGATCACATTGTAATGTGGTACCACCCAGAAGCAGTCGATTAAACCTGGTCACGATCAATATTTTAGAGGATAACGCATGTTAGGTCTAGGTTAGGTCTGCGATTTGCTCTCATCAGGCTCATACTTTCGCATATTTCTCATACTTGATGGCCTGATTCTGGGCTTTTTCTGGTTTGGATCACGTAGTAATGTGGTACCGCACAGAAACAGTCGATTAAACATGGTTATGATCAATATTTTAGAGGATAACTCATGTTAGGTCAGAGTTGGGTCTAGGATTTGCCCTCCTCGGGCTCATACGTTCGCATATTTCTCTTACTTGTTAGCCAAATCATTTGCTCGTTCTGGTTTGGACCACATAGAAATGTGGTACCACACTGAAACATTCAATTAAACCTGGTTTCGATCAATATTTTAGAGGATAACGCATGTTAGGTCTAGGTTAGGCCTTGAATTTGCCCTCATCAGACTCATAATTTCGCATTCGTCACATACTTGTTGAACAGATCCCATGTTTTTTCTGGTTTGGATCACGTGGTAACGTGGGTCCACACTGAAACAGTCGATTAAACCCGGTCTCGATCTATATTTTAGAGGATAACGCATGTTAGGTCTAGGTTAGGCCTGGGATTTGCCCTCATCAGTCTCATACTTCCGCATTCTTCACATACTGCTTGATCAGATCCTGGGTTTTTTCTGGAATGGATCACATAGTAGCGTGGTACCACACTGAAACAGTCGATTAAACATGGTTTTGATCAATATTTTAGAGGATAACACATGTTAGGTCTGGGTTAGGTCTGTGATTTTCCCTCACGAAGCTCATACTTTCGCATATTTCTCATACTTGTTGGCCAGGTCCTGGGCTTTTTCTCGTTTGGATCACGTAGTAATGTGGAACCACACTGAAACTGTCTATTAAACCTGGTATCGATCAATATTTTGGAGGATAAAGCATGTTAGGTCTGGGTTAGGTCTGGGATTTGCCCTCTTCAGTCTCATACTTTCGCATTCTTCACATACTTCTTGAACAGATCCTGAGTTTTTTCTGGTTTGGATCACGTGGTAATGTGGTACCACACTGAAACAGACCATCAAACCTGGTTTCGATCAATATTTTAGAGGATAACGCATGTTAGGTTTATGTTAGGTCTGGGATTTGCTCTCATCAGGCTCATACTTTCGCATATTTCTCATACTTGATGGGCAGATTCTGGGCTTTTTCTGGATTGGATCACGTAGTAATGTGGTACCACACTGAAACGGTCGACTAAAGCTGGTCTCGATCAGTATTTTAGAGGATAACGCATGTTAGGTCCGGATTAGGTCTGGATTAGTTCTGGGATTTGCCCTCATCAGTCTCATACTTCCGCATTCTTCACACACTTGTTGAACAGATTCTGGGTTTTTTCTGGTTTGGATCACGTCGTAATGTGGTACCGCACTGAAACAGTCCATTAAACCTTGTTTCGATCAGTATTTTAGAGGATAACCCATGTTAGGTCTGGGTTAGGTCTGGGAATTGACCTCATCAGGGTCATACCTTCGCAGTTTTAACATACATGTTGACCTGATCGAAGGTTTTTTTCTGGTTTGGATCATGTGGGAATGTGGTACCACATTGAAACAGTCAACTAAACCTGGTTTCGATCAATATTTTAGAGGATAACACATGTTAGGTCTAGGTTAGTTCTGGGATTTGCTCTCATCATGCTCATACTTTCGCATATTTCTCATGCTTGTTGGCCAGATCCTGGGCTTTCACTGGTTTGGATCACGTAGTTATGTGGTACCACACTGAAACAGTCAAATTAAACCTGGTCTCGATCAATATTTTAGAGGATAACACATGTTATGCCTGAGTTGGATGTAGGATTTGCCACCATCAGGCTCATACTTTCGCATATATCTCTTACTTGATGGCCAGATTCTGGGCTCTTTCTGGATTGGATCACGTAGTAATGTGGTACCACACTGAAACAGCCGATTAAACATGGTTTCGAACGATATTTTAGAGGATAACGCATGTTAGGTCTAGGTTAGGTCTGGGATTTGCACTCATCAGGCCCATACTTTCGCATATTTCTCATACTTGATGGCCAGATTCTGGGCCTTTTTTGGTTTCGATCACGTAGTAATGCGGTACCACGCTGAAACAGACCATTAAACCTGGTTTCGATCAATATTTTAGAGGATACCGCATGTTAGGTCTATGTTAGGTCCTGGATTTGCCCTCATCAGGCTCACACTTTCGCATTCTTCACATACCTGTTGAACAGATCCGGGGTTTTTTCTGGTTTGGATCACGTGGTAATGTGGTACCACACTGAAACAGTCAATTAAACCTAGTCTGGGTCAACATTTCAAAGGATAACTCATGTTTGGTCTAGGTTAGGTCTGGGATTTGCTCTCATCAGGCTCATACTTTCGCATATTTCTCTTACTTGATGGCCAGATCCAGGCCTTTTTCTGGTTTGGATCACGTACTAATGTGGTACCACACTGAAACAGTCGAGTAAACCTAGTCTCGGTCAATATTTTAGAGGATAACGCATGTTAGGTCTAGGTTAGGTCTGGGATTTGCTCTCATCAGGCTCATACTTTCGCATATTTCTCATTCTCGTTGGCCAGATCCTGGGCTTTCACTGGTTTGGATCAGGTAGTAATGTCGTACCACACTGAAACAGTCAAATTAAACCTGGCCTCGATCAATACTTTAGAGGATAACACATGTTAGGCCTAGGTTATTTCTGGGATTTGCACTCATCAGGCTCATACTTTCTCATATTTCTCATACTTGATGGCCAGATTCTGGGCTTTTTCTGGTATGGACCACGTAGTAATGTGGTACCACACTGAAACAGTCGACTAAACCTGGTCTCGATCAATATTTTAGTGCATAACGCATGTTAGGTCTGGATTAGGTCTGGGATTTGCCCTCATCAGGCTCATACTTTCGCATATTTCTCATACTTGATGGCCAGATTCTGGTCTTTTTTTGGTTTGGATCACGTCGTAATGTGGTACCGCACTGAAACAGTCCATTAAACCTTGTTTCGATCAGTATTATAGAGGATAACCCATGTTAGGTCTGGGTTAGGTCTGGGAATTGACCTCATCAGGGTCATACCTTCGCAGTTTTAACATACATGTTGACCTGATCGAAGGTTTTTTTCTGGTTTGGATCACGTGGGAATGTGGTACCACATTGAGACAGTCAACTAAACCTGGTTTCGATCAATATTTTAGAGGATAACACATGTTAGATCTAGGTTAGTTCTGGGATTTGCTCTCATCATGCTCATATTTTCGCATATTTCTCATGCTTGTTGGCCAGATCCTGGGCTTTCACTGGTTTGGATCACGTAGTTATGTGGTACCACACTGAAACAGTGAAATTAAACCTGGTCTCGATCAATATTTTAGAGGATAACACATGTTAGGTCTAGGTTAGGTCTGGGATTTGCTCTCATCAGGCTCATACTTTTGCATATTTCTCGTACTTGTTGGCCAGATCCTGCGCTTCTTCTGGTTTGGATCACGTAGTAATGTGGTACCACACTGAAACAGTCGACTAAACCTGGTGACGATCAATATTTTAGAGGATAACGCATGTTAGGTCTAGGTTAGGTCTGGGATTTGCTCTCATCATGCTCATACTTTCGCATATTTCTCATGCTTGTTGGCCAGATCCTGGGCTTTCACTGGTTTGGATCACGTAGTTATGTGGTACCACACTGAAACAGTCAAATTAAACCTGGTCTCGGTCAATATTTTAGAGGATAACACATGCTAGGTCTAGGTTAGGTCTGGGATTTGCACTCACCAGGCTCATACTTTCGCATATTTCTCATACTTGTTGGCCAGATTCTGGTCTTTTTTCAGTGTGGATCACGTAGTAATGTGGTACCACACTGAAACAGTCCAATAAACCTGGTTTCGATCAATATTTTAGAGGATAACGCATGTCCGGTCAATGTTAGGTCTGGGATTTGCTCTCATCAGGCTCATACATTCACACTTTCCGCATACTTGTTGGCCAGATCCCGGGCTTTTTCAGGTTTGGATCACGTGGTTATGTGGTACCACACTGGAACAGTCAATTAAACCTGGTTTCGATGAATATTTTGGAGGATAACGCATGTTAGGTCTAGGTTAGGCCTTGGATTTGCCCCATCAGGCTCATACTTTCGCATGTTTCTCATACTTGATGGCCAGATTCTGGGCTTTTTTTGGTTTTGATCACGCAGTAATGTGGTACCACACTGAAACGGACCATTAAACCTGGTTTCGATCAATATTTTAGAGGATAACACATGTTAGGTCTAGATTAGACCTTGGATTTGCACTCATCAGGATCATACTTTCGCATTCTTCACATACTTGTTGAACAGAACCCGGGTTTTTTCTGGTTTGGATCACGTAGTAATGCGGTACCACACAAAAACAGTCGACTGAGCCTGGTCACGATCAATATTTTAGAGGATAATGCATGTTAGGTCTAGGTTAGGTATGGGATTTGCACTCATCAGGCTCATACTTTCGCATATTTCTCATACTTGATGGCCAGATCCTGGGCTTTTTCTGGTTTGGATCACTTAGTAATGTGGTACCACACTAAAACAGTCGACTAAACCCGGTTTCGATCAATATTTTAGGGGAAAACGCATGTTAGGTCTGGATTAGGTCTGGGATTTGCTCTCATCAGGCTCACACTTTCGCATTCTTCACATACCTGTTGAACAGATCCTGGGTTTTTTCTTGTTTGGATCACGTGGTAATATGGTACCGCACTGAAACAGTCAATTAAACCTAGTCTGGGTCAACATTTCAAAGGATAACTCATGTTTGGTCTAGGTTAGGTCTGGGATTTGCTCTCTTCAGGCTCATACTTTCGCATATTTCTCATACTTGATGGCCAGATCCTGGCCTTTTTCTGGTTTGGATCACGTACTAATGTGGTACCACACTGAAACAGTCGACTAAACCTAGTCTCGGTCAGTATTTTAGAGGATAGCGCATGTTAGGTCTAGGTTAGGTCTGGGATTTGCTCTCATCAGGCTCATACTTTCGCATATTTCTCATTCTCGTTGGCCAGATCCTGGGCTTTCACTGGTTTGGATCAGGTAGTTATATGGTACCACACTGGAACAGTCGACTAAAGCTGGTCTGGGTTAGGTCTGGATTAGGTCTGGGATTTGCCCCCATCAGTCTCATACTTCCGCATTCATCACATACCTCTTGAACAGATCCTGGGTTTTTTCTGGTTTGGATCACATAGTAGTGTGGTACCACACTGAAACAGTCGATTAAACATGGTTTTGATCAATATTTTAGAGGATAACTCATATTAGGTCAGAGTTGGGTCTAGGATTTGCCCTCATCAGGCTCATACTTTCGCATATTTCTCTTAGTTGTTTGCCAGATCCTTTGCTTTTACTGGTTTGGATCACACAGTAATGTGGTACCACACTGAAACAGTCGATTAAACCTGGTTTCGATCAATATTTTAGAGGATAACGTATGTTAGGTCTAGGTTAGGTCTGGGATTTGCTCTCATCAGGCTCATACTTTCGCATATTTCTCATACTTGATGGCCAGATTCTGGGCCTTTTTTGGTTTCGATCACGTAGTAATGCGGTACCACACTGAAACGGTCGATTAAACCTGGTTTCGATCAATATTTTAGAGGATAACGCAGGTTAGGTCTATGTTAGGTCCGGGATTTGCCCCCATCAGGCTCACACTTTCGCATTCTTCACATACCTGTTGAACAGATCCTGGGTTTTTTCTGGTTTGGATCACGTGGAAATGTGGTACCACACTGAAACAGTCAATTAAACCTAGTCTGGGTCAACATTTCAAAGGATAACTCATGGTAGGTCTAGGTTAGGTCTGGGATTTGCTCTCATCAGGTTCATACTTTCGCATATTTCTCATACTTGTTTGCCAGATCCTGGGCTTTTGCTGGTTTGGATCATGTAGTAATGTGGTACAACACTGAAACAGTCGACTAAACCTGGTCACGATCAATACTTTAGAGGATAACGCATGTCAGGTCAATGTTAGGTCTGGGATTTGCTCTCATCAGGCTCATACATTCACACATTCCGCATACTTGTTGGCCAGATCCCGGGCTTTTTCAGGTTTGGATCACGTGGTTATGTGGTATCACACTGAAACAGTCGACTAAACCTGGTCTCGATCAATATTTTAGAGGATAACGCATGTTAGGTCTATGTTAGGTCTGGGATTTGCTCTCATCAGGCTTATACATTCACATTTTCCGCATACTTGTTGGCCAGATCCCGGGCTTTTTCTCGTTTCGATCACGTGGTAATGTGGTATCATACTGAAACAGTCCATTAAACCAGGTTTCGATCAATATCTTAGAGGATAACACAAGTTAAGTCTGAGTTGGGTCTAGGATTTGCCCTCATCAGGCTCATACTTTCGCATATAACTCTTACTTGATGGCCAGATTCTGGGCTTTTTCTGGATTGGATCACGTAGAAATGTGGTACCACACTGAAACAGTCGACTAAACCTGGTCACGATCAATATTTTAGTGGATGACGCATGTTAGGTCTGGATTAGGTATGGGATTTGCCCTCATCGGCCTCATACTTTCGCATATTTCTCATACTTGTTTGCCAGATCCTGGGCTTTTGCTGGTTTGGATCACGTAGTAATGTGGGACCACACTGAAACAGTCGATTAAACCTGGTCTCGATCAATATTTTAGAGGATAACGTATGTTAGGTCTAGGTTCGGCCTTGGATTTGCCCCCATTAGACTCATACTTTCGCATTCTTCACATACTTGTTGAACAGATCCTGCGATTTTTCTGCTTTGGATCACGTAGTAATGTGGCACCACACTGAAAGAGACAATTAAACCTGGTTCCGATCAATATTTTTGAGGATAACGCATGCTAGGTCTACTTTAGGTTTGGGATTTGCTCGCATCAGGCTTATACTTTCGCATATTTCTCATACTTGATGGCCAGATTCTGGGCTTTTTCTGGTTTGGATCATATAGTAATCTGGTACCACCCAGAAACAGTCGATGAAACCAGGTTTCGATCAATATTTTAGATGATAGCGCATGTTAGGGCTAGGTTAGGCCTGGGATTTGCCCCCATCAGACTCATACTTTCGCATTCTTCACACACTTGTCGAAAAGATCCTGGGATCTTTCTGCTTCGGATCACGTAGTAATGTGGTGCCACACTGAAAGAGACGATTAAACCTGGTTCCGATCAATTTTTTTGAGGATAACGCATGCTAGGTCTACGTTAGGTCTGGGATTTGCTCGCATCAGGCTCATACTTTCGCATATTTCTCATACTTGATGGCCAGATCCTGGCCTTTTTCTGGTTTGGATCACGTAGTAAGGTGGTACCACACTGAAACAGTCGACTAAGCCTGGTCACGATCAATATTTTAGTGGATGACGCATGTTAGGTCTGGATTAGGTATGGGATTCGCCCTCATCGGCCTCATACTTTCGCATTCTTCACATACTTCTTGAACAGATCCTGGGTTTCTTCTGGTATGGATCACATAGTAGTGTGGTACCACACTGAAACAGTCGATTAAACATTGTTTCGATCGATATTTTAGAGGATAACGCATGTTAGGTCTGGATTAGGTCTGGGATTTTCCTTCATCAGGGTCATACTTTCGCATATTTCTCATACTTGTTGGCCAGATTCTGGCCTTTTTTTGGTTTGGATCACGTAGTAATGTGGTACCACACTGGAACAGTCCATTAAACCTGGTTTCGATCAAAATTTTAGAGGATAATGCATGTTAGGTCTATGTTAGGTCTGTGATTTGCATTCATCAGGCTCATACTTTCGCATATTTCTCATGCTTGTTGGCCAGATCCTGGGCTTTCACTGGTTTGGATCACGTATTTATGTGGTACCACACTGAAACGGTCAAATTAAACCTGGTCTCGATCAATATTTTAGAGGATAACGCATGTCAGGTCAATGTTAGGTCTGGGATTTGCTCTCATCAGGCTCATACATTCACACTTTCAGCATACTTGTTGGCCAGATCCCGGGCTTTTTCAGGTTTGGATCACGTGGTTATGTGGTATCACACTGAAACAGTCGACTAAACCTGGTCTCGACCAATATTTTGGAGGATAACGCATGTTAGGTCTAGGTTAGGCCTTGGATTTGCCCCATCAGGCTCATACTTTCGCATGTTTCTCATACTAGATGGCCAGATTCTGGGCTTTTTTTGGTTTTGATCACGCAGTAATGTGGTACCACACTGAAACAGACCATTAAACCTGGTTTCGATCAATATTTTAGAGGATAACACATGTTAGGTCTAGGTTATTTCTGGGATTTGCACTCATCAGGCTCATACTTTCTCATATTTCTCATACTTGATGGCCAGATCCTGGGCTTTTTCTGGTATGGACCACGTAGTAATGTGGTACCACACTGAAACAGTCGACTAAACCTGGTCTCGATCAATATTTTAGAGGATAACGCATGTTAGGTCTAGGTTAGGTCTGGGATTTGCTCTCATCAGGCTCACACTTTCGCATATTTCTCATACTCGATGGCCAGATTCTGGGTTTTTTCTGGTTTTGATCGCGTAGTAGTGTGGTACCACACTGAAACAGTCGACTAAAGCTGGTCTCGATCAGTATTTTCGAGGATAACGCATGTTAGGTCTGGATTAGGTTTGGGATTTGCCCTCGTCAGTCTCATACTTCCGCATTCTTTAGATACTTCTTGAACAGATCCTGGGTTTGTTCTGGTTTGGGTCACATAGTAATGTGGTACCACCCAGAAACAGTCGACTAAACCTGGTCACGATCAATATTTTAGAGGATAACGCATGTTATGTCTAGGTTAGGTTTGGGATTTGCTCTCATCAGGCTCATACTTTCGCATACTTCTCATACTTGTTGGCCTGATCCTGGGCTTTTTCTGGTTTGGATCACGTAGTAATGTGGTACCAGACTGAAACAGTCGACTAAACCTGGTCACGATCAGTATGTTAGAGGATAACGCATGTTAGGTCTGGATTAGGTCTGGATTAGGTCTGGGATTTGCCCTCATCAGTCTCATACTTCCGCATTCTTCACATACTTCTTGATCAGATCCTGGGTTTTTTCTGGTTTGGATCACATAGTAGTGTGGTACCTCACTGAAACAGTCGATTAAACATGGTTTTGATCAATATTTTAGAGGATAACTCATGTTAGGTCAGAGTTGGGTCTAGGATTTGCCCTCATCAGGCTCATACTTTCGCATATTTCTCTTACTTGTTAGCCAGATCCTTTGCTCTTTCTGGTTTGGATCACATAGAAATGTGGTACCACACTGAAACAGTCAATTAAACCTGGTTTCGATCAATATTTTAGAGGATAACGCATGTTAGGTCTAGGTTAGGTCTGGGATTTGCTCTCATCAGGCTCATACTTTCGCATATTTCTCATACTTGATGGCCAGATTCTGGGCTTTTTCTGGTTTGGATCACGTAGTAATGTGGTACCACACTGAAACAGTCGACTAAAGCTGGTCTCGATCAGTATTTTAGAGGATAACGCATGTTAGGTCTGGATTAGGTCTGGATTAGGTCTGGGATTTGCCCTCATCAGTCTCATACTTCCGCATTCTTCACATACTTCTTGATCAGATCCTGGGTTTTTTCTGGTTTGGATCGCATAGTAGTGTGGTACCACATTGAAACAGACAATTAAACCTGGTTTCGATCAATATTTTAGAGGATAACTCATGTTAGGTCAGAGTTGGGTCTAGGATTTGCCCTCATCAGGCTCATACTTTCGCATATTTCTCTTACTTGTTAGCCAGATCCTTTGCTCTTTCCGGTTTCGATCACATAGAAATGTGGTACCACACTGAAACAGTCGATTAAACATGGTTTTGATCAATATCTTAGAGGATAACTCATGTTAGGTCAGAGTTGGGTCTAGGATTTGCCCTCATCAGGCTCATACTTTCGCATATTTCTCATACTTGATGGCCAGATCCTGGGTTTTTTCTGGTTTGGATCACATAGTAGTGTGGTACCACACTGAAACAGTCGATTAAACATGGTTTCGATCAATATTTTAGAGGATAACGCATTTTAGGTCTAGGTTAGGCCTTGAATTTGCCCTCATCAGACTCATAATTTCGCATTCTTCACATACTTGTTGAACAGATCCCTATGTTTTTTCTGGTTTGGATTACGTAGAAATGTGGTACCACACTGAAACAGTCGACTAAACCTGGTCACGATCAATATTTTAGAGGATAGCGCATGTTAGGTCTATGTTAGGTCTGGGATTTGCTCTCATCAGGCTCATACTTACGCATATTTCTCATACTTGATGGCCAGATTCTGGGCTTTTTCTGGTTGGGATCACACAGTAATGTGGTTCCACACTGAAACAGTCCATTAAACCTGGTTTCGATCGATATTTTAGAGGATATCGCATGTTAGCTCTAGGTTAAGCCTGGGACTTGCCCTCATGAGGGTCATACTTTCATATTTTTCGCATACTTGTTGGCCAGATCTCGGGCATTTTCAGGTTTGGATCACGTGGTAATGTGGTATCACACTGAACCAGTCCATTAACCCTGGTCTCGATCAATATTTTAGAGGATAACTCATGTTAGGTCAGAGTTGGGTCTAGGATTTGCCCACATCAGGCTCATACTTTCGCATATTTCTCTTACTTGTTAGCCAGATCCTTTGCTCTTTCTGGTTTGGATCACGTAGAAATGTGGTACCACACTGAAACAGTCAATTAAACCTGGTTTCGATCAATATTTTAGAGGATAACGCATGTTAGGTCTGGATTAGGTCTGGATTAGGTCTGGGATTTGCCCTCTTCAGTCACATACTTTCGCAATCTTCACAAACTTCTTGAACAGATCCTGGGTTTGTTCTGGTTTGGGTCACATAGTAATGTGGTACCACACTGAAAGAGACGATTAAACCTGGTTCCGATCAATATTTTTGAGGATAACGCGTGCTAGGTCTACGTTAGGTGTGGGATTTGCTCGGATCAGGCTCATACCTTCGCTTATTTCTCATTCTTGATGGCCAGATTCTGGGCTTTTTCTGGTTGGGATCACATAGAAATGTGGTACCACACTGAAACAGTCAATTAAACCTGGTTTCGATCAATATTTTAGAGGATAACGCATGTTAGGTCTAGGTGAGGCCTTGAATTTGCCCTCATCAGACTCATAATATCGCATATTTCTCATACTCGATGGCCAGATTCTGGGTTTTTTCTGGTTTTGATCGCGTAGTAGTGTGGTACCACACTGAAACAGTCGACTAAAGCTGGTCTCGATCAGTATTTTCGAGGATAACGCATGTTAGGTCTGGATTAGGTCTGGATTAGGTCTGGGATTTGCCCTCATCAGTCTCATACTTCCGCATTCTTCAGATACTTCTTGAACAGATCCTGGGTTTTTTTTGGTTTGGATCACATAGTAGTGTGGTACCTCACTGAAACAGTCGATTAAACATGGTTTTGATCAATATTTTAGAGGATAACTCATGTTAGGTCAGAGTTGAGTCTAGGATTTGCCCTCATCAGGCTCATACTTTCGCATATTTCTCTTACTTGTTAGCTAGATCCTTTGCTCTTTCTGGTTTGGATCACATAGAAATGTGGTACCACACTGAAACAGTCAATTAAGCCTGGTTTCGATCAATATTTTAGAGGATAACGCATGTTAGGTCTTGGTGAGGCCTTGAATTTGCCCTCATCAGACTCATAATTTCGCATTCTTCACATACTTGTTGAACAGATCCTGGGATTTTTCTGCTTTGGATCACGTAGTAATGTGGTACCACACTGAAAAATACGAATAAACCTGGTTCCGATCAATATTTTAGAGGATAACTCATGTTAGGTCAGAGTTGGGTCTAGGATTTGTCCTCATCAGGCTCATACTTTCGCATATTTCTCTTACTTGTTAGCCAGATCCTTTGCTCTTTCCGGTTTGGATCACATAGAAATGTGGTACCACACTGAAACAGTCAATTAAACCTGGTTTCGATCAATATTTTAGAGGATAACACATGTTAGGTCTGGATTAGGTCTGGATTAGGTCTGGGATTTGCCCTCTTCAGTCTCATACTTTCGCATTCTTCACAAACTTCTTGAACAGATCCTGGGTTTGTTCTGGTTTGGATCACATAGTTATGTGGTACCACCCAGAAACAGTCGACTAAACCTGGTCACGATCAATATTATAGAGGATAACGCATGTTAGGTCTAGGTTAGGTCTGGGATTTGCTCTCATCAGGCTCATACTTCCGCATTCTTCACATACTTCTTGATCAGATCCTGGGTTTTTTCTGGTTTGGATCGCATAGTAGTGTGGTACCACATTGAAACAGACAATTAAACCTGGTTTCGATCAATATTTTAGAGGATAACTCATGTTAGGTCAGAGTTGGGTCTAGGATTTGCCCTCATCAGGCTCATACTTTCGCATATTTCTCTTACTTGTTAGCCAGATCCTTTGCTCTTTCCGGTTTCGATCACATAGAAATGTGGTACCACACTGAAACAGTCGACTAAACCTGGTCTCGATCAGTATTTTAGAGGTTAACGCATGTTAGGTCTGGATTAGGTCTGGGATTTGACCTCATCAGGGTCATACTTTCGCATACTTCTCATACTTGTTGGCCTGATCCTGGGCTTTTTCTGGTTTGGATGACGTAGTAATGTGGTACCAGACTGAAACAGTCGACTAAACCTGGTCACGATCAGTATGTTAGAGGATAACGCATGTTAGGTCTGGATTAGGTCTGGGATTTGCCCTCATCAGTCTCATACTTCCGCATTCTTCACATACTTCTTGATCAGATCCTGGGTTTTTTCTGGTTTGGATCGCATAGTAGTGTGGTACCACATTGAAACAGACAATTAAACCTGGTTTCGATCAATATTTTAGAGGATAACACATGTTAGGTCTAGGTTAGGTCTGGGATTTGCACTCATCAGGCTCATACTTTCGCATATTTCTCATTCTTGATGGCCAGATTCTGGGCTTTTTTTGGTTTGGATCACGTAGTAATGTGGTACCACACTGAAACAGTCCATTAAACCTGGTTTCGATCAAAATTTTAGAGGATAACGCATGTTAGGTCTATGTTAGGTCTGGGATTTGCTCTCATCAGGTTCATACTTTCGCATATTTCTCATACTTGATGGGCAGATTCTGGGCTCTTTCTGGTTTGGATCACATAGTAATGTGGTACCACATTGAAACAGACCATTAAACCTGGCTTCGATCAATATTTTGGAGGATAACGTATGTTAGGTCTAGGTTAGGTCTGGGATTTGCTCTCATCAGGCTCATAATTTCGCATTCTTCACATAATTCTTGAACAGATCCTGGGTTTGTTCTGGTTTGGATCACATTGTAATGTGGTACCACCCAGAAACAGTCGATTAAACCTGGTCACGATCAATATTTTAGAGGATAACGCATGTTAGGTCTAGGTTAGGTCTGCGATTTGCTCTCATCAGGCTCATACTTTCGCATATTTCTCATACTTGATGGCCTGATTCTGGGCTTTTTCTGGTTTGGATCACGTAGTAATGTGGTACCGCACAGAAACGGTCGATTAAACATGGTTATGATCAATATTTTAGAGGATAACTCATGTTAGGTCAGAGTTGGGTCTAGGATTTGCCCTCCTCGGGCTCATACGTTCGCATATTTCTCTTACTTGTTAGCCAAATCATTTGCTCGTTCTGGTTTGGACCACATAGAAATGTGGTACCACACTGAAACATTCAATTAAACCTGGTTTCGATCAATATTTTAGAGGATAACGCATGTTAGGTCTAGGTTAGGCCTTGAATTTGCCCTCATCAGACTCATAATTTCGCATTCGTCACATACTTGTTGAACAGATCCCATGTTTTTTCTGGTTTGGATCACGTGGTAACGTGGGTCCACACTGAAACAGTCGATTAAACCCGGTCTCGATCTATATTTTAGAGGATAACGCATGTTAGGTCTAGGTTAGGCCTGGGATTTGCCCTCATCAGTCTCATACTTCCGCATTCTTCACATACTTCTTGATCAGATCCTGGGTTTTTTCTGGAATGGATCACATAGTAGCGTGGTACCACACTGAAACAGTCGATTAAACATGGTTTTGATCAATATTTTAGAGGATAACACATGTTAGGTCTGGGTTAGGTCTGTGATTTTCCCTCACGAGGCTCATACTTTCGCATATTTCTCATACTTGTTGGCCAGGTCCTGGGCTTTTTCTCGTTTGGATCACGTAGTAATGTGGAACCACACTGAAACTGTCTATTAAACCTGGTATCGATCAATATTTTGGAGGATAAAGCATGTTAGGTCTGGGTTAGGTCTGGGATTTGCCCTCTTCAGTCTCATACTTTCGCATTCTTCACATACTTCTTGAACAGATCCTGAGTTTTTTCTGGTTTGGATCACGTGGTAATGTGGTACCACACTGAAACAGACCATCAAACCTGGTTTCGATCAATATTTTAGAGGATAACGCATGTTAGGTTTATGTTAGGTCTGGGATTTGCTCTCATCAGGCTCATACTTTCGCATATTTCTCATACTTGATGGGCAGATTCTGGGCTTTTTCTGGATTGGATCACGTAGTAATGTGGTACCACACTGAAACAGTCGACTAAAGCTGGTCTCGATCAGTATTTTAGAGGATAACGCATGTTAGGTCCGGATTAGGTCTGGATTAGTTCTGGAATTTGCCCTCATCAGTCTCATACTTCCGCATTCTTCACATACTTCTTGAACAGATCCTGGGTTTTTTCTGGTTTGGATCACATAGTAGTGTGGTACCACACAGAAACAGTCGATTAAACATGGTTTTGATCAATATTTTAGAGGATAACACATGTTAG
This sequence comes from Colletes latitarsis, assembly GCF_051014445.1. Classification (NCBI taxonomy): domain Eukaryota; kingdom Metazoa; phylum Arthropoda; class Insecta; order Hymenoptera; family Colletidae; genus Colletes; species Colletes latitarsis. Next base: position 10,863,927 of record NC_135134.1, on the reverse strand, counting down.
GTCTGGGTTAGGTCTGTGATTTTCCCTCACGAGGCTCATACTTTCGCATATTTCTCATACTTGTTGGCCAGGTCCTGGGCTTTTTCTCGTTTGGATCACGTAGTAATGTGGAACCACACTGAAACTGTCTATTAAACCTGGTATCGATCAATATTTTAGAGGATAACGCATGTTAGGTCTAGGTTAGGTCTGCGATTTGCTCTCATCAGGCTCATACTTTCGCATATTTCTCATACTTGATGGCCTTATTCTGGGCTTTTTCTGGTTTGGATCACGTAGTAATGTGGTACCGCACAGAAACAGTCGATTAAACATGGTTTTGAACAATATTTTAGTGGATAACTCATGTTAGGTCGGAGTTGGGACTAGGATTTGCCCTCATCCGGCTCATACTTTCGCATATCTCTCTTACTTGTTAGCCAGATCCCTTGCTCATTCTGGTTTGGATCTCATAGAAATGTGGTACCGCACTGAAACAGTCAATTAAACCTGGTTTCGACCAACATTTTAGAGGATAACGGATGTTATGTCTAGGTTAGGCCTTGGATTTGCCCCCATCAGACTCATACTTTCGCATTCTTCACATACTTGTTGAACAGAACCTGGGTTTTTTCTCGTTTGGATCACGTGGTAATGTGGGACCACACTGAAACAGCCGATTAAACCTGGTCTCGATTAATATTTTAGAGGATAACGCATGTTAGGTCTGGGCTAGGTCTGGGATTTGCCCTCTTCAGTCTCATACTTTCGCATTCTTCACATACTTCTTGAACTGATCCTGGGTTTTTTCTGGTTTGGATCACATAGTAATGTGGTACCACACTGAAACAGACCATTAAACCTGGTTTCGATCAATATTTTAGAGGATAACACATGTTAGGACTAGGTTAGGTTGGGATTTGCACTCATCAGGCTCATACTTTCGCATTCTTCACATACTTCTTGATCAGATCCTGTGTTTTTTGGTATGGATCACATAGTAGCGTGGTACCACACTGAAACAGTCGATTATTCATGGTTTTGATCAATATTTTAGAGGATAACACATGTTAGGTCTGAGTTGGGTCTAGAATTTGCCCTCATCAGGCTCATGCTTTCGCATTTTTGCATACTCGTTGACCAGATCCTGGGCTTTTTCTGCTTTGGATCACGTGGTAATGTGGTACCACACTGAAACAGTCAATTAAACCTAGTCTGGGTCAACATTTCAAACGATAACGCATGTTAGGTCTGGGTTAGGTCTGTGATTTGCCCTCATGAGGCTCATACTTTCGCATATTTCTCATACTTGTTGGCCAGATCCTGGGCTTTTTCTGGTTTGGATCGCGTAGTAATGTGGAACCACACTGAAACTGTCTATTAAACCTGGTCTCGATCAATATTTTGGAGGACAAAGCATGTTAGGTCTGGGTTAGGTCTGGGATTTGGCCTCTTCAGTCTCATACTTTCGCATTCTTCACATAACTCTTGAACAGATCCAGGGTTTTTCTGGTTTGGATCACGTAGTAATGTGGTACCACACTGAAACAGTCGACTAAAGCTGGTCTCGATCAGTATTTTAGAGGATAACGCATGTTAGGTCTGGATTAGGTCTGGATTAAGTCTGGGATTTGCCCTCATCAGTCTCATACTTCCGCATTCTTCACATACTTCTTGAACAGATCCTGGGTTTTTTGGTATGGATCACATAGTAGCGTGGTACCACACTGAAACAGTCGATTAAACATGGTTTTGATCAATATTTTAGAGGATAACTCATGTTAGGTCGGAGTTGGGTCTAGGATTTGCCATCATCAGAGTCATACTTTCGCATATTTCTCTTACTTGTTAGCCAGATCCTTTGCTCTTTCTGGTTTGGATCACATAGAAATGTGGTACCACACTGAAACAGACCATTAAACCTGGTTTCGATCAATATTTTAGAGGATAACACATGTTGGGTCTAGGTTAGGTCTGGGATTTGCATTCGTCAGGCTCATCCTTTCGCATTTTTCGCATACTTGTTGGCCAGATCCCGGGCTTTTTCAGGTTTGGATCACGTGGTAATGTGGTATCGCACTGAAACAGTCCATTAACCCTGGTCTCGATCTATATTTTAGAGGATAATGCATGTTAGGTCTGTGTTCGGTCTGGCATTTGACCTCGTCCGGGTCATACTTTCGCAGTTTGAACATACATGTTGACCTGATCGAGGGTTTTTTTCTGCTTTGGATCACGTATAAATGTGGTACCACAGTGAAACAGTCAATTAAACATGGTTTCGATCGACATTTTAGAGGATAACGCATGTTAGGTCTAGGTTAGGCCTGGAATTTGCCCTCATCAGGGTCATACTTTCGCATACTTCTCATACTTGTTGGCCTGATCCTGGGCTTTTTCTGGTTTGGATCACGTATAAATGTGGTACCACACTGAAACAGGCAATTAAACCTGGTTTCGATCAATATTTTAGAGGATAACGCAAGTTAGGTCTAGGATAGGTCTGGGATTTGCCCTCATCAGGGTCATACTTTCACATTTTTCGCATACTTGTTGGCCAGATCCTGGGCTTTTGCTGGTTTGGATCACGTGGTAATGTGGGACCACACTGAAACAGTCGATTAAACCCGGTCTCGATCTATATTTTAGAGGATAACGCATGCTAGGTCTGGGTTAGGTCTGGGATTTGCCCTCTTCAGTCTCATACTTGCGCATTCTTTACATACATCTTGAACAGATCCTGGGTTTGTTCTGGTTTGGATCACATAGTAATGTGGTACCACCCAGAAACAGTCGATTAAACCTGGTCACGAACAATATTTTAGAGGACAACGCATGTTAGGTCTAGGTTAGGTCTGGGATTTGCTCTCATCAGGCTCATACTTTCGCATATTTCTCATACTCGATGGCCAGATTCTGGGCTTCTTCTGGTTTGGATCACGTAGTAATGTGGTACCACACAGAAACAGTCGATTAAACATGGTTATGATCAATATTTTAGAGGATAACTCATGTTAGGTCAGAGTTGGGTCTAGGATTTGCCCTCCTCGGGCTCATACTTTCGCATATTTCTCTTACTTGTTAGCCAAATCATTTGCTCGTTCTGGTTTGGATCACATAGAAATGTGGTACCACACTGAAACAGTCAATTAAACCTGGTTTCGATCAATATTTTAGAGGATAACGGATGTTATGTCTAGGTTAGGCCTTGGATTTGCCCCCATCAGACTCATCCTTTAGCATTCTTCACTTACTTGTTGAACAGAACCTGGGTTTTTTCTGGTTTGGATCACATAGTAATGTGGTACCACACTGAAACAGACCATTAAACCTGGTTTCGATCAATATTTTAGAGGATAACACATGTTAGGTCTAGGTTAGGTCTGGGACTTGCTCTCATCAGGCTCATAGTTTCGCATATTTCTCATACTTGATGGGCAGATTCTGGGCTTTTTCTGGTTTGGATCACGTAGTAATGTGGTACCACACTGAAACAGTCGACTAAAGCTGGTCTCGATCAGTATTTTAGAGGATAACGCATGTTAGGTCTGGATTAGGTCTGGATTAGTTCTGGGATTTGCCCCCATCAGACTCATCCTTTAGCATTCTCCACATACTTGTTGAACAGAACCTGGGTTTTTTCTGCTTTGGATCACGTAGTAAAGTGGTACCACACTGAAACAGTCGACTAAACCTGGTCTCGATCTATATTTTAGAGGATAACACATGTTAGGTCTAGGTTAGGCCTGGGATTTGCCCTCATCAGGGTCATACTTTCACATTCTTCGCATACTTGATGGCCAGATTCTGGCCTTTTTTTGGTTTGGATCACGTAGTAATGTGGTACCACACTGAAACAGTTCATTAAACCTGGTTTCGATCAATATTTTAGAGGATAATGCATGTTAGGTCTGGGTTAGGTCTTGGATTTGCTCTCATCAGGCTCATAGTTTTGCTTATTTCTCATACTTGATGGCAAGATTCTGGGCTTTTTCTGGTTTGGATCACGCAGTAATGTGGTACAACACTGAAACAGTCTATTCAACCTGGTTTCGATCAATATTTTAGAGGATAACGCATGTTAGGTCTGGGTTAGGTCTGGGATTTGACATCATCAGTGTCATACTTTCGCAGTTTTAACATACATGTTGACCTGATCGAGGGTTTTTTTCTGGTTGGATCACGTAGAAATGTGGCACCACACAGAAACAGTCCAATAAACCTGGTTTCGATCAATATTTTAGAGGATAACACATGTTAGGTCTAGGTTAGGTCTGGGATTTGCACTGATCAGGCTCATACTTTCGCATTTTTCTCATACTTGATGGCCAAATTCTGGGCTTTTTCTGGTTTGGATCACGTAGTAATGTGGTACCACACTGAAACAGTCGACTAAACCTGGTCTCGATCTATATTTTAGAGGATAACGCATGTTAGGTCTAGGCTAGGCCTCGGATTTGCCCCCATTAGACTCATATCTTCGCATATTTCTCATACTTGATGGCCAGATTCTGCGCTTTTTCTGGTTTGGATCACGTAGTAATGTGGTACACACTGAAACAGTCGACTATACCTGGTCAAGATCACAATATTTTAGAGGGTAACACATGTTAGGTCTAGGTTATGTCTGGGATTTGCACTGATCGGGCTCATACTTTCGTATTTTTCTCATACTTGGTGGCCAAATTCTAGGCTTTTTTTGGATTGGATCACGTAGTAATGTGGTACCACACTGAAACAGTCGACTAATCCTGGTCTCGATCCATATTTTAGCGGATAACGCATGTTAGGTCTGGATTAGGTCTGGGATTTGCCCTCATCAGTCTCATACTTCCGCATTCTTCACATACTTCTTCAACAGATCCTGGGTTGTTTCTGGTTTGGGTCACATAGTAGTGTGGTACCACACTGAAACAGTCGATTAAACATGGTTTTGATCAATATTTTAGAGGATAACGCATGTTAGGTTTAGGTTAGGGCTTGAATTAGCCCTCATCAGACTCACAATTTCGCATTCTTCACATACTTGTTGAACTGATCCCATGTTTTTTAGGTTTGGATCACGTAGAAATGTTGTACCCCACTGAAACACTCAAGTAAACCTGGTTTCGATCAATATCTTAGAGGATAACGCAAGTTAGGTCTAGGATAGGTCTGGGATTTGCCCTCATAAGGGTCATACTTCCGCATTCTTCACATACTTGTTGAACAGTACCAGGGTTTTTTCTGGTTTGGATCACGTGGTAATGTGGTACCACACTGAAACAGACCATTAAACCTGGTTTCGGTTAATATTTTAGAGGATAACACATGTTAGGTCTAGGTTAGGTCTGGGATTTGCTCTCATCAAGCTCATACTATCGCATATTTCTCATATTTGATGGCCAGACTCTGGGCTTTTTTTGGATTGCATCAGGTAGTAATGTGGTACCACACTGAAACAGTCTACTAAACCTGGTCTCGATTAATGTTTTAGAGGATAACGCATGTTAGGACTAGGTTAGGCCTGGGATTTGCCTTCATCAGACTCATACATTCGCATTCTTCGCATACTTGTTGGCCAGATCACGGGCTTTTTCAGGTTTGGATGACGTGGTAATGTGGTATCACACTGAAACATTCCATTAACCCTGGTCTCGATCAATATTTTAGATGATAACGCATGTTAAATCTAGGCTAGGTCTGGGATTTGCCCTCATCAGACTCATACTTTCGCATTCTTCACATACTTGTTGAACAGATCGTGGGTTTTTTTCTCGCTTGGATCACGTAGAAATGTATTACCAGACTGAAACAGTCAATTAAACCTGGGTTCGATCAATATTTTACAGGACAACGCATGTTAGGTCTAGGTTAGGCCTGGGATTTGCCTTCATCAGACTCATACTTTCGCATTCCTCACATACTTGTTGAACAGATCCTAGGTTTTTTCCGGTTTGGATTACATAGTAGTGTGGTACCACACTGAAACAGTCGATTACACCAGGTTTCGATCAATATTTTAGGTGATAACGCATGTTAGGTCTAGGTTAGGCCTGGGATTTGCCTTCATCAGAATCATACTTTCGCATTCTTCACATACTTGTTGAACAGATCCTTGGTTTTTTCCGGTTTGGATTACACAGTAGTGTGGTACCACACTGAAACAGTCGATTAAACCTGGTTTCGATCAATATTTTACAGGACAACGCATGTTAGGTCTAGGTTAGGCCTTGGGTTTGCCCCCATCAGACCGATACTTTCGCATTCCTCACATACTTGTTGAACAGTACCTGGGTTTTTTCTGGTTTGGATCACGTGGTAATGTGGTACCACACTGAAACAGACCATTAAACCTAGTTTCGGTCAATATTTTAACGGATAACACATGTTAGGTCTAGGGTAAGCCTGGGATTTGCCCTCATCAGACTCATACTTTCGCATTCTGCACATACTTGTTGAACAGATCGAGGGTTTTTTTCTCGCTTGGATCACGTAGAAATGTATTACCAGACTGAAACAGACCATTAAACCTGGTTTCGGTCAATATTTTAGAGGATAACACATGTTAGGTCTAGGTTAGGTCTGGGATTTCCACTCATCAGGCTCATACTTTCACATTTTTCGCATACTTGATGGCCAGATTCTGGGCTTTTTTTGGCTTGGATCACGTAGTAATGTGGTACCACACTGAAACAGTCGACTAAACCTGGATCGATCTATATTTTAGAGGATAACGCATGTTAGGTCTAGGCTAGGCCTCGGATTTGCCCCCATTAGACTCATACCTTCGCATATTTCTCATACTTGATGGCCAGATTCTGCGCTTTTTCTGGTTTGGATCACGTAGTAATGTGGTACACACTGAAACAGTCGACTAAACCTGGTCAAGATCACAATATTTTAGAGGGTAACACATGTTAGGTCTAGGTTATGTCTGGGATTTGCACTGATCGGGCTCATACTTTCGCATTTTTCTCATACTTGGTGGCCAAATTCTAGGCTTTTTTTGGATTGGATCACGTAGTAATGTGGTACCACACTGAAACAGTCGACTAATCCTGGTCTCGATCCATATTTTAGCGGATAACGCATGTTAGGTCTGGATTAGGTCTGGGATTTGCCCTCATCAGTCTCATACTTCCGCATTCTTCACATACTTCTTCAAGAGATCCTGGGTTGTTTCTGGTTTGGGTCACATAGTAGTGTGGTACCACACTGAAACAGTCGATTAAACATGGTTTTGATCAATATTTTAGAGGATAACGCATGTTAGGTTTAGGTTAGGGCTTGAATTAGCCCTCATCAGACTCACAATTTCGCATTCTTCACATACTTGTTGAACAGATCCCATGTTTTTTCAGGTTTGGATCACGTAGAAATGTTGTACCACACTGAAACACTCAAGTAAACCTGGTTTCGATCAATATCTTAGAGGATAACGCAAGTTAGGTCTAGGATAGGTCTGGGATTTGCCCTCATAAGGGTCATACTTTCACATTTTTCGCATACTTGTTGACCAGATCCTGGGCTTTTGTCGATTTGGGTCACGTAGTAATGTGGTACCACACTGAAACAGTCGACTAGTCCTGGTTCGATCTATATGTTAGCGGATAACGCATGTTAGGTCTATGTTAGGTCCGGGATTTGCACACATCAGGCTCATACTTTCGCATTCCACACATACTTGTTGAACAGTACCTGGGTTTTTTCTGGTTTGGATCACGTGGCAATGTGGTACCACACTGAAACAGTCAATTAAACCTAGTCTGGGTCAACGTTTCAAAGGATAACGTATGTTAGGTCTGGGTTAGGTCTAGGACTTGCCCTCATCAGACTCATAATTTCGCTTTCTTCACATACTTGATGAACAGATCCCATGTTTTTTCTGGTTTGGATCACGTGGTAATGTGGTACCACACTGAAACAGACCATTAAACCTGGTTTCGATCAATATTTTTGAGGATAACACATATTAGGTCTAGGTTAGGCCTTGGATTCGCCGCCATCAGACTCATACTTTCGCATTCTTCACAAACTTGTTGAACAGATCCTGGGTTTTTTCTGCTTTGGATCACGTACTCATGTGGTACCACACTGAAACAGTCAATTAAACCTAGTCTGGGTCAACGTTTCAAAGGATAACGCATGTCAGGTCCGGGTTAGGTCTAGGATATGCCCTCATCAGGCTCATACTTTCGCATTCATCACATACTTCTTGAACAGATCCTGGATTTTTTCTGGTTTGGACCACATAGTTATGTGGGCCCACAATGACACAGTCGATTAAACCAGGTTTCGATCAATATTTTAGATGATAACGCATGTTAGGTCTAGGTTAGGCCTGGGATTTGCCTTCATCAGTCTCATACTTTCGCATTCTTCACATACTTGTTCAACAGATCCTGGGTTTTTTCTGGCTTGGATCACGTAGTAATGTGGTACCACACTGAAACTGTCGACTAAACCAAGTTTCGATCAATATTTTAGAGGATAACGCATGCTAGGACAACGTTAGGTGTGGGATTTGCTCACATCAGGCTCATACATTCGCATATTTCTCATACTTGATGGCCAGATCCTGGGCTTTCACTGATTTGGATCACGTAGTAATGTGGTACCACACTGAAACAGTCGACTAAACCTGGTCTCGATCAATATTTTAGAGGATAACGCATGCTAGGTCTACGTTAGGTATGGGATTTGCGCTCATCAGGCTCATACTTTCGCATTCTTCGCATATTTGTTGAACAGATCGAGGGATTTTTTCTCGCTTGCATCACGTAGAAATGTGTTACCACACTGAAACAGTCAATTAAACCTGGTTTCGATCAATATTTCAGAGGACAACGCGTGTTAGGTCTAGGTTAGGCCTTGGGTTTGCCCCCATCAGACTCATACTTTCGCATTCCTCACATACTTGTCGAACAGTACCTGGGTTTTTTCTGGTTTGGATCACGTGGTAATGTGGTACCACACTGAAACAGGCCATTAAACCTGGTCTCGATCAATGTCTTAGAGGATAACGCATGTTAGGTCTAGGTTAGGTGTGGGACTTGCTCTCATCAGGCTCATACTTTCGTATATTTCTTATACTTGTTGGCCAGATCCTTGGCTTTTTCTGGTTTGGATCACATAGAAATGTGGGACCACACAGAAACAGTCAATTAAACCTGGTTTCGATCAATATTTTAGAGGATAACACATGTTAGGTCTAGGTTAGGTGTGGGACTTGCTCTCATCAGGCTCATACTTTCGTATATTTCTTATACTTGTTGGCCAGATCCTTGGCTTTCACTGATTTGGATCACGTAGTAATGTGGTACCACACTGAAACAGTCGACAAAACCTGGTCTCGATCAATATTTTAGAGGATAACGCATGCTAGGCCTACGTTAGGTATGGGATTTGCGCTCATCAGGCTCATACCTTCGCATTCTTCGCATACTTGTTGGCCAGATCCCGGGCTTTTTCAGGTTTGGATCACGTGGCAGTGTGGTATCACACTGAAACAGTCCATTAAACCTGGTCTCGATCAATATTTTAGAGGATAACGCATGCTAGGTCTACGTTAGGTATGGGATTTGCGCTCATCAGGCTCATACTTTCGCATTCATCACATACTTCTTGAACAGATCCTTTGCTCTTTCTAGTTTGGATCACATAGAAATGTGGGACCACACAGAAACAGTCAATTAAACCTGGTTTCGATCAATATTTTAGAGGATAACGCATGTTAGGTCTAGGTTAGGACTGGGATTTGCTCTCATCAGGCTCATACCATCGCATATTTCTCATATTTGATGGTCAGATTCTGGGCTTTTTTTGGCTTGCATCAGGTAGTAATGTGGTACCACACTGAAACAGTCTATTAAACCTGGTCTCGATCAATGTTTTAGAGGATAACGCATGTTAGGCCTAGGTTAGGTGTGGGACTTGCTCTCATCAGGCTCATACTTTCGTATATTTCTTATACTTGTTGGCCAGATCCTTGGCTTTTTCTGGTTTGGATCACGTAGTAATGTGGTACCACACTGAAACACTCGATTAAACCTCGTCACGATCAATATTTTAGGGGATAACGCGTGTTAGGTCTAGGATAGGTCGGGGTTTGCTCTCATCAGGCTCATACTTTCGCATATTTCTCATACTTGATGGCCAGATTCCGGGTTTTTTCTGGTTTGGATCACGTAGTAATGTGTACCACACCGAAACATTCGATTAATCAGGTTTCGATCAATATTTTTGGTGATAACGCATGTTAGGTCTAGGTTAGGCCTGGGATTTGCATCCATCAGACTCATACTTTCGCATTCTTCACATACTTGTTGAACAGATCCTAGGTTTTTTCCCGTTTGGATTAGATAGTAGTATGGTACCACACTGAAACAGTCGATTAAACCAGGTTTCGATGAATATTTTAGGTGATAATGCATGTTAGGTCTAGGTTAGGCCTGGGATTTGCCTTCATCAGACTCATACTTTCGCATTCTTCACATACTTGTTGAACAGATCCTAGGTTTTTTCCGGTTTGGATTACATAGTAGTGTGGTACCACACCGAAACATTCGATTAATCAGGTTTCGATCAATATTTTTGGTGATAACGCATGTTAGGTCTAGGTTAGGCCTGGGATTTGCATCCATCAGACTCATACTTTCGCATTCTTCACATACTTGTTGAACAGATCCTAGGTTTTTTCCCGTTTGGATTAGATAGTAGTATGGTACCACACTGAAACAGTCGATTAAACCAGGTTTCGATGAATATTTTAGGTGATAATGCATGTTAGGTCTAGGTTAGGCCTGGGATTTGCCCTCATCAGACTCATACTTTCGCATTCTTCACAAACTTGTTGAACAGATCCTGGGTTTTTTCTGGTTTGGATCACGTAGTAATGTGGTTCCACATTGAAACTGTCGACTAAACCTGGTCACGATCAATATTTTAGAGGATAACGCATGCTAGGTCAGCGTTAGGTGTGGGATTTGCTCACATCAGGCTCATACATTCGCATATTTCTCATACTTGATGGCCAGATCCTGGGCTTTCACTGATTTGGATCACGTAGTAATGTGGTACCACACTGAAACAGTCGACTAAACCTGGTCTCGATCAATATTTTAGAGGATAACGCATGCTAGGTCTACGTTAGGTGTGGGATTTGCGCTCATCAGGCTCATACTTTCGCATTCTTCACATACTTGTCGAACAGATCGAGTGTTTTTTCTCGCTTGTATTACGTAGAAATGTGTTGCCACACTGAAACAGTCAATTAAACCTGGTTTCGATCAATATTGTAGAGGATAACATATGTTAGGTCTAGGTTAGGTCTGGGATTTGCACTCATCAGGCTCATACTTTCGCATATTTCTCATTCTTGATGGCCAGATTCTGGGCTTTTCTAGGTTTGGATCCCGAGGTAATGTGGTACCACACTGAAACAGTCAATTAAACATGGTTTCGATCAATATTTTAGAGGATAACGCATGTTAGGTCTAGGCTAGGCCTTGGATTTGCCGCCATCAGACTCATACATTCGCATTCTTCACATACTTGTTGAACAGTACCTGGGTTTTTTCTGGTTTGGATCACGTGGTAATGTGGTACCACAATGTAACAGTAGATTAAACCTGGTTTCGGTCAATATTTTAGAGGATAACTCATGTTAGGTCTAGGCCTGGAATTTGCCCACATCAGTCTCATACTTCCGCATTTTTCACATACTTCTTGATCAGATCCTGGGTTTTTTCTGGTTTGGATCACATAGTAATGTGGTACCACACTGAAACAGACCATTAAACCTGTTTTCGATCAATATTTTAGAGGATAACACATGTTAGGTCTAGGTTAGGTCTGGGATTTGCACACATCAGGCTCATACTTTCGCATATTTCTCATTCTTGATGGCCAGATTCTGGGCTTTTTGTGGTTTGGATCACGTAGTAATGTGGTACCACACTGAAACAGACCATTAAACCTGGTTTCGAGCAATATTTTAGAGGATAACGCATGTTAGGTCTAGGCTAGGCCTTGGATTTGCCCCCATCAGACTCATACTTTCGCATTCTTCACATACTTGTTCAACAGAACCTGGGTTTTTTCTGGTTTGGATCACGTGTTAATGTGGGACCACACTGAAACAGTCGATTAAACCTGGTCTCGATCAATATTTTAGAGGATAGCTTATGTTAGGTATGGGCTAGGTCTGGGATTTGCACTCTTCAGTCTCATACTTTCGCATTCTTCACATACTTCTTGAATAGATCCTGGGTTTTTTCTGGTTTGGATCACGTGGTAATGTGGTACCACAATGGAGCAGACCATTGAACCTGGTTTCGATCAATATTTTATAGGCTAACACATGTTAGGTCTAGGTTAGGCCTGGGATTTGCCCTCATCAGACTAATACTTTTGCATTCTTCACATATTTGTTGAACAGATCCTGGAATTTTTCTGCTTTGGATCACGTAGTAACGTGGTACCACACTGAAACAGTCGATTAAACCTGGTTCCGATCAATATTTTTGAGGATAACGCATGCTAGGTCTACGTTAGGTGTGGGATTTGCTCGCATCAGGCTCATACCTACGCTTATTTCTCATACTTGATGGCCAGATTCTGGGCTTTTTCTGGTTGGGATCATACAGTAATGTGGTTCCACACTGAAACAGTCGATTAAACCAGGTTTCGATCAATATTTTAGATGATAACGCATGTTAGGGCTAGGTTAAGCCTGGGATTTGCCCTCATCAGACTAATACTTTTGCATTCTTCACATACTTGTTGAACAGATCCTGGAATTTTTCTGCTTTGGATCACGTAGTAACGTGGTACCACACTGAAACAGTCGATTAAACCTGGTTCCGATCAATATTTTTGAGGATAACGCATGCTAGGTCTACGTTAGGTGTGGGATTTGCTCTCATCAGGCTCATACTTTCGCATTCTTCACATTCTTGTTGAACAGATCCCATGTTTTTTCTGGTTTGGATCACGTAGAAATGTGGTACCACACTGAAACAGTCAATTAAACCTGGTTTCGGTCAATATTTTAGAGGATAACACATGTTAGGTCTAGGCCTGAGGTTTGCCCTCATCAGTCTCATACTTCCGCATTCTTCACATACTTCTTGAACAGATCCTGGGTTTGTTCTGGTTTGGATCACATAGTAATGTGGTACCACCCAGAAACAGTCGATTAAACCAGGTTTCGATCAATATTTTAGATGATAACGCATGTTAGGGCTAGGTTAGGCCTGGGATTTGCCCTCACCAGGCTCATACTTTCGCATTCTTCGCATACTTGTTGGCCAGATCTCGGGCATTTTCTGGTTTGGATCACGTAGTAACGTGGTACCACACTGAAACAGTCGATTAAACCTGGTTCCGATCAATATTTTTAAGGATAACGCATGCTAGGTCTACGTTAGGTGTGGGATTTGCTCTCATCAGGCTCATACCTACGCTTATTTCTCATACTTGATGGCCAGATTCTGGGCTTTTTCTGGTTGGGATCATACAGTAATGTGGTTCCACACTGAAACAGTCGATTAAACCAGGTTTCGATCAATATTTTAGATGATAACGCATGTTAGGGCTAGGTTAGGCCTGGGATTTGCCCTCACCAGGCTCATACTTTCGCATTCTTCGCATACTTGTTGGCCAGATCTCGGGCATTTTCTGGTTTGGATCACGTAGTAACGTGGTACCACACTGAAACAGTCGATTAAACCTGGTTCCGATCAATATTTTTGAGGATAACGCATGCTAGGTCTACGTTAGGTGTGGGATTTGCCCTCATCAGGCTCATACTTTCGCATTCTTCACATTCTTGTTGAACAGATCCCATGTTTTTTCTGGTTTGGATCACGTGGTAAAGTGGTACCACAATGGAGCAGACCATTGAACCTGGTTTCGATCAATATTTTATAGGATAACGCATGTTAGGTCTGGATTAGGTCTGGATTTGGTCTGGGATTTGCCTTCTTCTGTCTCATACTTTCGCAATCTTCACAAACTTCTTGAACAGATCCTGGGTTTGTTCTGGTTTGGATCACATAGTAATGTGGTACCACCCCGAAACAGTCGACTAAACCTGGTCACGATCAATATTTTAGAGAATAACGCATGTTAGGTCTAGGTTAGGTCTGGGATTTGCCCTAATCAGGCTCATACTATCGCATATTTCTCTTAGTTGTTAGCCAGATCCTTTGCTCTTTCTGGTTTGGATCACATAGAAATGTGTTACCACACTGAAACGGTCAATTAAACCTGGTTTGATCAATATTTTAGAGGATAACGCATGTTAGGTCTAGGTGAGGCCTTGAATTTGCCCTCATCAGACTCATAATTTCGC